>NW_022991846.1:0-53440 GCF_902827175.1 Gymnodraco acuticeps
TCCTCTCTCCTCTCTCTCTCTCTATCCTCTCTCTCTCTCTCTCTCTCTCTCCCTCTCCCCCTCTCTCTCTCTCTCTCTCCCTCTCTCTCACACACACGCCCTCTCCCCCTCCCTCTCTCTGTCTTATCAGAATATTGTTTATTACAGGGATTAGCTCCATGACAGGATAAAATAC
This sequence comes from Gymnodraco acuticeps, assembly GCF_902827175.1. NCBI lineage: Eukaryota > Metazoa > Chordata > Actinopteri > Perciformes > Bathydraconidae > Gymnodraco > Gymnodraco acuticeps. The sequence continues at coordinate 176 of NW_022991846.1, forward strand.
AATTAAAATAAAAAATGTATAAGGAATTAATGTAAACATGTGCAATATAAAACATTACATCGATTAGAATTAAAATATGTGCTTACCAAAAGAAGTTAAATGAATGATCTGCAGTAAACAGATCAAATCCTATATTTATTTAAACATAATTAGTATTGCTAAAAATATGCAATTTATATAAATATAAGAAGTTAAAGTGTGCAATACAAAGATTAAATATAATACATTCAAAAATATTTATATATCTATTTATAACTCATTTATATAAAATCTAACCAGTAACTTAAGACTGAACATATTAACTTGGACTCTTAGTTTCACCCGGACACACTTGGGGGATGTTCTTTGTTTTTTTTACTCTGGATGATGCAAATAAAGAAGTGTGTGTAGCTGTGTAGCTGTGTACAGGTGTGAGTAGCTGTGTAGCTGTGTACAGGTGTGTGTAGCTGTGTAGCTGTGTAGCTGTGTACAGGGGTGTGTAGCTGTGTAGCTGTGTACAGGTGTGTGGATGTTTGTGGGCAGTTGGGTGATGAGGGAAAGTTTAAAGGTGTTTTGTGGGAGTTAAATGAAAGGGTCTGGAGAGGAGACGGACAAACTGAGATCCCCCCGGCCCCTCCGGTCATTTCACAGTCATTAGCTTAATAAAGGAACATTTCTCCTGCTGCCCCTTGTGGACCCACAACTAATTATCCATGCTGGGCTTCTCTGTCACAAACCGCCAGCTGCTGTGCGGGACCCCCGTGCCAGAATCTAGAAAACAAACTGAGAACGGCACAAAAAAAAGGTTATAAAGTCACAAAAATCCTCGAGCCTCAACCCATTAGTTCTGTTTCCTCATTCTGAAGTTCCTGTGAGCATGAGGTTTGCTTTTCAATGAAACTACAGACGTAACGAGTCGGAACACATCTCAATTAAAAGGATAGTAGATCAAATGCACCTAAATCTGGTGCAATGTTCGCTCTGTTAGCTGTTAGCTCTTTTAGCTGTTCGCTCTGTTAGCTCTTTCAGCTGTTCGCTCTGTTAGCTGTTGGCTCCGTTAACTCTTCGCTGTGTTAGCTGTTCGCTTCTTTAACTGTTGGCTATCAGCTGTTCGCTATGTTAGCTGTTAGCTCTGTTAGCTGTTAGCTCCGTTAACTCTTCGCTGTGTTAGCTGTTCGCTTCTTTAACTGTTGGCTATCAGCTGTTCGCTCTGTTAGCTCTGTTAGCTCTGTTAGCTGTTCGCTCTATTAGCTCTGTTAGCTCCGTTAACTCTTCGCTCTGTTAGCTGTTAGCTCTGTTAGCTCCGTTAACTATTCGCTCTGTTAGCTGTTCGCTTCTTTAACTGTTGGCTGTCAGCTGTTCGCTCTGTTATCTGTTAGCTCCGTTAGCTGTTCGCTCTGTTAGCTGTTAGCTGTTAGCTCCGTTAACTCTTCGCTCCGTTAGCTGTTCGCTTCTTTAACTGTTGGCTCTCAGCTGTTCGCTCTGTTAGCTGTTCGCTCTGTTAGCTGTTAGCTCTGTTAGCTCCGTTAACTCTTCGCTCTGTTAGCTGTTCGCTTCTTTAACTGTTGGCTGTCAGCTGTTCGCTATGTTAGCTGTTAGCTCTGTTAGCTGTTAGCTCTGTTAGCTGCTCGCTCTGTTAGCTGTTAGCTCCGTTAACTCTTCGCTCCGTTAACTGTTTGTTCTGTTAGCTACATTAGCTGTTGGCTTCTTTAACTGTTGGCTGTCAGCTGTTCGCTCTGTTAGCCCTGTTTACTGTTATCGCCATTAGCAGTTAGCTACGTTAGATATATAATGATGAAAAATATATAATGTATTTTATAAACATTATAAATAAGAATGTGCCATAAGAAACAAAAGTGAAATGCTTAGCCGTCGGTAAGGATCATCTTTAGGGTTTGACCCCCTGGGGGAGGGTCCTGGTCACATGGTCTAAATGAGAGTGAGGAAGGACAGTCAGTTCAGTGAGAGGGAGGAAGAAGGAGGCTTATCAGCTGTAAGGGGTTTAAATGTGACCCTGATTAGTGGGGATAAGTCTCTGCATAACTCACAGATACTGGTTAAATATATGAGAAGATGCACAGCTCTGCATGATACTGACAGTCAGGGACGTGCACAGACATTTGGCGGGGCTATTGCTCTAAACTAGAAAAAGGGCCGCCCCCCGACCCCCCTGAAAACGTAAGAACTTTTTATTAAAAAAATGAAAACCAAGGGAAAAAAATGTTTGCGGTCTATATCTCATTAACATATCTAATGTAACTATTAAAGATAACATGCGGACAATTCTGTTTTAATGTAGTTTTACCGTTGTAACTGCTGTGCCTTAAATAAACTCACTAATTGATTAAACCAGTTCAATACACATTATTCTTATTCGTATCCTTCTTTATGAGAGCAGTAACGGTAAGGTATCTAATTACTTGTAATGTATTTAGTATTCCATAACTTAATAACAGAGATGGCCAAACTAAAGTAGAGACATGGCAGAAATCCTACAATGAAGCGGGACAGTGAAGAGTTCTCCCGTATGTGAGAGAGGGCGATCAAGAAAAGAGAGAGAGGGAGTTTACGGAGCAGATGAAAAGACACAGAAAGACAGAAACACAATAACAAGTATATTTAAATCAATTTAAGCATATTTAAAAACGGGAACATTTCCGGGGACAGATTGACCCGAGGATTTGCCACCAAAGCCAGCCAGGCACATGATCACCATAGCCATATGAGGCCGGACTCGGAGGGCTTTCCTTTGCTTTCAGCTGTCAGATTGTAAACAAAGTCACGTGACTGAGGCAGATGACAGCGCTGGCAAGGTGTGTTTTATCGCAGCGAGACTCTACAATACTAATTGTGGGCTTATCGTGTTTATTCGGCCACAACAGAAAAAAAAGACTTTCGCTCTCAGCCAAACAAGTTCAAAAGGGCCGTTGCCCGGGCAACATCTGCCCGTACCTGTGCACGTCCCTGCTGACAGTAAAGCAGAGTAATGTATTACAACTACTACAAGTAATGTATTAAAAGGATAGTAGATCAAATGCTCCTAAATTAGCCATGTCGGGAAGCAGGATTAGCATAATTATAATGAATGGTATGGAAAGTAAGCTACAGTTAAGTTTATTACAGAGGTGTAAGATTGTGGGTGCAGTTCAAACCAGAATTATAAAATTATAGAAACCAACAGTAGATGAAATAAAAGTAATTGTATTTGAATGCTTGACTGATTGCATAACGAGAAGTATTACAACTGTTAACACAGACATGTAAACACTGCTTAAAACGGTAAGTAAAGGATTTAAAAGTCAAGCTCAAGAGTTCAGAAGTCACACGGTGGTGCAGGAACAGGTGCTGAACATAACTCTAACTGAACACCATGGCATAAGACCAATTTGAAAGTAAAGAAAAACAATGAATTAATGAGAACAAGTTTATTTTTGGGGGACTGTGAACCTTACAATTCGAAATGATGTGAAATTGCACAAAACTGTAGCGGTGGTGACGTGAAGTCATGTGACCGTGCTGTAGTTCCTTTATAGCCCAACATTAGCCTCCTTTAGCTTAGCGGTGGTGACGTGAAGTCATGTGAACGTGCTGTAGTTCCTTTATAGCCCAACATTAGCTTCCTTTAGCTTAGCGGTGGTGACGTGAAGTAATGTGACCGTGCTGTAGTTCCTTTATAGCCCAACATTAGCCACCTTTAGCTTAGCGGTGGTGACGTGAAGTCATGTGACCGTGCTGTAGTTCCTTTATAGCCCAACATTAGCTTCCTTTAGCTTAGCGGTGGTGACGTGAAGTAATGTGACCGTGCTGTAGTTCCTTTATAGCCCAACATTAGCCACCTTTAGCTTAGCGGTGGTGACGTGAAGTCATGTGACCGTGCTGTAGTTCCTTTATAGCCCAACATTAGCCTCCTTTAGCTTAGCGGTGGTGACGTGAAGTCATGTGACCGTGCTGTAGTTCCTTTATAGCCCAACAATAGCCTCCTTTAGCTTAGCGGTGGTGACGTGAAGTCATGTGACCGTGCTGTAGTTCCTTTATAGCCCAACATTAGCCTCCTTTAGCTTAGCGGTGGTGACGTGAAGTCATGTGACCGTGCTGTAGTTCCTTTATAGCCCAACATTAGCCACCTTTAGCTTAGCGGTGGTGATGTAAAGTCATGTGACCGTGCTGTAGTTCCTTATAGCCCAACATTAGCCACCTTTAGCTTAGCGGTGGTGACGTGAAGTCATGTGACCGTGCTGTAGTTCCTTTATAGCCCAACATTAGCCTCATTTAGCTTAGCGGTGGTGACGTGAAGTCATGTGACCGTGCTGTAGTTCCTTTATAGCCCAACATTAGCCTCCTTTAGCTTAACGGTGGTGACGTGAAGTCATGTGACCGTGCTGTAGTTCCTTTATAGCCCAACATTAGCCTCCTTTAGCTTAGCGGTGGTGGCGTGAAGTCATGTGACCGTGCTGTAGTTCCTTTATAGCCCAACATTAGCCTCATTTAGCTTAGCGGTGGTGACGTGAAGTCATGTGACCGTGCTGTAGTTCCTTTATAGCCCAACATTAGCCTCCTTTAGCTTAACGGTGGTGACGTGAAGTCATGTGACCGTGCTGTAGTTCCTTTATAGCCCAACATTAGCCTCCTTTAGCTTAACGGTGGTGACGTGAAGTCATGTGACCGTGCTGTAGTTCCTTTATAGCCCAACATTAGCCTCCTTTAGCTTAACGGTGGTGACGTGAAGTCATGTGACCGTGCTATAGTTCCTTTATAGCCCAACATTAGCCTCCTTTAGCTTAGCAATGGTGACGTGAAGTCATGTGACCGTGCTGTAGTTCCTTTATAGCCCAACATTAGCCTCCTTTAGCTTAGCGGTGGTGGCGTGAAGTCATGTGACCGTGCTGTAGTTCCTTTATAGCCCAACATTAGCTATTTACTTCAGAAATCATAGTGGTGTTAATATGTGGAGATTATCCTGCTGAACTAAACGTGTAAGAATCATGAACGTTTGTTTGAAATTATTTTCTGACATAATCCAAAATCACATGGAGTTAGTTGGCGGTGTGTGAGTGAGATATCAAGGAGAAGATCTGGAGCCTAGATATATGTGTAGAAATAAGAGAGGGATGGTGCATAATAATGAGGCTGCATAAGTAGAGCAGATCCAGGCAGAATAATGAAGACAGAAACACACTCCTCTGTGATGGCAAGCACACACATGCATATAAATCACAGATAATACAACACATGTGTTTTCTTCTTGCTTGGTGATATTAACTGAACACATCCCAGCAAGACGTGCAATAAAACCCTGCAGACACTTGGCGCTGACTGAAGCACATTAAAGTCTTTTTACTGTCTCCATTAGCAGAGCATCACCATAACTCAGAGCACAGACCATAACATGAGGGGGGGTGTACTTACTTTACCATCTTAATTGTTTCTGTCTTTTCAGTCAGACACAAATAACAAAATGTTCCTGCTGTGCTTGAACACACCGCGAGCAAAGTGTCTGTCACTGGTAGGAAAAAGACAAATGTCATCATGATCTTCTATAAATCAGAATCAGAAATATTTTTATATTCCAGGGGAAGTTGTTTTTTTGACGGTTGTTTCCTTTCTGAATTAATAATACAAAAATATAAATAGTATATAACGTATTTTATAATACTAATAATAATTTATGGCATTTTTATAGCGCTTTTCCAAATATTATAAATATATATTATAAGATATATTAATATAAGACAATTATCTAAAAGGATTGATGAAGTTTAAAATGTATATTTCTTTGAAGATTAGAGGAAGTAAAAGCATTTATAGACAAAACTAAAATGGTCCGAGTACAGATCCCTGTGGGACGCCCAATATTATTTCATGTTATTTATCCATCTTTCAAAATGTACAACCCATGCAGCATTTAGGAAACATTCAGCAACTTGAGGAAACATGCACACATGTTGTGTGCTGAGCTGTGTGCGTCACTCTTTAGTGTCCCCTGGTCTCCCAGCTGTGTGCGTCACTCTTTAGTGTCCCCTGGTCTCCAGCTGTGTGCGTCACTCTTTAGTGTCCCCTGGTCTCCCAGCTGTGTGCATCACTCTTTAATGTCCCCTGGTCTCCCTGCTGTGTGCGTCACTCTTTAGTGTCCCCTGGTCTCCCAGCTGTGTGCGTCACTCTTTAATGTCCCCTGGTCTCCAGCTGTGTGCGTCACTCTTTAGTGTCCCCTGGTCTCCCAGCTGTGTGCGTCACTCTTTAATGTCCCCTGGTCTCCCAGCTGTGTGCGTCACTTTTTAATGTCCCCTGGTCTCCCAGCTGTGTGTGTCACTCTTTAGTGTCCCCTGGTCTCCCAGCTGTGTGCGTCACTCTTTAATGTCCCCTGGTCTCCTAGCTGTGTGCGTCACTCTTTAGTGTCCCCTGGTCTCCACCTGTGTGCGTCACTCTTTAGTGTCCCCTGGTCTCCACCTGTGTGCGTCACTCTTTAGTGTCCCCTGGTCTCCAGCTGTGTGCGTCACTCTTTAGTGTCCCCTGGTCTCCAGCTGTGTGCGTCACTCTTTAGTGTCCCCTGGTCTCCCAGCTGTGTGCGTCACTCTTTAATGTCCCCTGGTCTCCACCTGTGTGCGTCACTCTTTAGTGTCCCCTGGTCTCCAGCTGTGTGCGTCACTCTTTAGTGTCCCCTGGTCTCCAGCTGTGTGCGTCACTCTTTAGTGTCCCCTGGTCTCCAGCTGTGTGCGTCACTCTTTAGTGTCCCCTGGTCTCCTCAAGCTGCTGAATGTTCTCTAAACGCTGAATGTGTTGCCAAGTTGCTGAAGATGTTTCTTCGTGTGGAACCTTTGAGGTTTTATATCTGCATCCTTTCTGAAGCTGCAGCACGTTAGCACTTGTCGACCACTGTACTTTCGACCATCTATCTAGCAGAAGAACAGCTGAGTGGAGCGCTGCATGGTGAAGCCGAGCACATCCAATTTAAATATGCTAATGTTATCACAGGGAGCATGATGGGGAAACAAGGTAGCGATGAGGGAGAACAGAGACGACACGGTGTAATGTAATTAAGTGTTTGCTATTGTTGTCTTGCGTGATCGAGAAATCAATGATCACATCCAGAAATGATGTGAAAACTCGTCTCGTGTCACCACTCCTCGGAGAAGAAACCATCAGAGATTCTAGGTCAAAGTTCAGGGAGCATTTAGCAACACCGCGCTTCAGTCCGTATCAGACTAAACAGAAACATGCATTCCTTTAGCAGCGATACAAAAGTAAGGGTTTCTTATTTGCATTCCATTTCACTGCATTTAGTGTTGATGAAAGAGTTAAAGGAACGTGCAGCTTGAGAGAGAATGGAATCCATCATTTCGCCCTTCTTTCAATGAAGATGAATAAACACCTCCTACATGTCTGGCCATGCGTCCTCTCATGGCCCTGTATTCATGTGTCTTGTTGAGTGTCAGTTGATTTGACAGAGTTGCTGTGTAAACATTGTTGTGTAATGAAAGGTGTGTGTCCTCGGCGTAGAGGGAAATCCTCTCTGAAGTCAAGTGGTCAAAACAAGTAATGGTTTCTTATTTGCAGTTCTTCATCTAGCGTCCTTATCGTGCTCCAGATTAACGCATTCTGCTGCATACTGTTCAAAGAAAAGGTTAACCAACATTTTAGCCCTTCTTTTATAGATAAATGAAGATGAATAAACACCTCCTACATGTCTGGTAATGAATCCTCTTCTTGTATTCATTTATCTTGACTTGAGTTTTTTAACTCTTTCCTTGATGTGGTTTGAGACGACAACATCAGCTGGAAACCTCATATCAATCATGTAAAAGCAAAACTGGCTAAAACTATCTCAATATTGGGAAAAGCCAGATACATTCTGGAACTCACTGCATACTCTATATAACACACTGATATTGCCATATCTGATTTACTGTGTGGAGATTTGGGGAAACACGTACAAAACCAACCTACAGCCGTTATGCACATTACAGAAAAGGGCTATAAGAGTCAATAATGTTGGATATCTTGAACACACTAATGTATTATTTTTGAAGTCACACATATTGAAGTTCATTGATCTGGTTAAATTTAAAACGGCACAAATCATGTACAGAGCCAGACATAATCTACTTCCTAGGACATTAAAAACATTGTTCGTAGACAGAGAGGGTGGGTATCATCTGAGAGGAAATCTACATTTTAAACTCAAGGTCAGAACAACTCTGAGAAGTATGAGTTTAACAATCTGTGGTGTGACTTTATGGAATGGTTTGGAGCAGGAGTTCAAACAAAGCACAAGCAGCATTCAGTTTAAAAGGATGCACAGAAACACTTTTTTGGAAAACTATGAGAATGAAGAAAGGTGATTGAAGATGAGAAATTATTGTATAAATGTAAATCTAAGTAGGAATAACTTGCATAATGATTTAAAGGACAATCATTGATCAAGTAAGGGGTGGGAATGAATAAGCATTTGCTTCCTCCTACTCCCTTTCGGACACATATGATTTATTATTATTATTAATATGAAGACTTTTTTTTTCTTTTTTTTGTTGAATATACAAATATTACCATGAATGTGGATAAATACTGTATTTCAATCAGGAGAGACGTGATGTATGGAATACACATTTATTATCGGTCACATTATATAAATGAAACATAATGATGACAGTTTATAACAAGTGAATGAAATGGTGTTTTGGCGATTAGGCCCAGGTTTTGTAGGATATCAATCGGGAAGGGGAGAACCATTTCCGATGAACCCCCCTGGGTCTAGATACTGGTGGTGGTGATAAGTGGTTAGGTCCGGTTGGAAGGGAGAAGGTTAAGCTTGGCCCTGAGTTGAAAGCAGGAGGCGAAGGGGTGGAGGAGGGTTGCGCGTTGACACCTGGAAGACAGCTGATAGGAAAGGGGAGAGCATATATAGAGGGATTAACAGGTGCGATGATTAGGCTTGTAAATGGAGGGGAGTGATAGGTTAGCTGAGGAGTGGCGCTCCCTGTCATTTAGTGCAGGGAGCGAGTATTGCCATGACGTGCAATACGGAGTGATAGGTCTTCCTGTCTGAACTTGCGCTAAGCTTCATTTCAATCAGGAGAGACGTGATGTATGGAATACATATTTATTATCGGTCACATTATATAAATGAAACATAATGATGACAGTTTATAACAAGTGAATGAAATGGTGTTTTGTCGATTAGGCCCAGGTTTTGTAGGACATAATTCGAGAAGGGAAGAACCGTTTCCGATGAACCCCCAAAAGAATGAAGTATGAAGTACTGAACGTGAAGAATCTTACCTTGTGAGATGCAGTGGAAATCTATGGATGGAAATGAGAGGTTAATACATGTGAGAATTTAAACATCTGATGCCTCCCGGGCATCCTTCCTGGACATACAGGGCTTCCCGGACGTACGGGGCATCCCGGACGCACCGGGCGCCCCGCACGTCGGGTCGCTCGGTGCGTCCGGGATGCCCCGTACGTCCGGGACGCCCTATATGTCCAGGATGCCCTGTATGTCCAGGATGCCCCGTACGTCCGGGACGCCCTGTACGTCCGGGATGCCCCGTGCAGGGCTTCCCGAACGTGCGGGGCAACCTGACTTTAGCAGGGACACATTATACGGACCGGAGGTTAACGACCCGGACATACGGGGCTTCCCGGACGTACGGGGCATCCTGGACGTACAGGGCGTCCCGGACATACGGGGCATCCTGGACATACAGGGCATCCTGGACATACAGGGCATCCTGGACATACAGGGCATCCTGGACGTACAGGGCGTCCCGGACGTACGGGGCATCCTGGACATACAGGGCTTCCTGGATATACAGGGCGTCCCGGACGTACGGGGCATCCCGGGCGAACAGGGCATCCCGGTCGCACCGGGCGACCCGACGTGCGGGGCGCCCGGAACGTGCAGGGCTTCCCGAACGTGCGGGGCAACCTGCCTTATCAGGGACACATTTATACAGACCCGAAGGTTTTACAACCTGGACATACGGGGTTAGATATGCAGGAATAAACATGTGCCGCGGGGCGACATACGTGCTGACATGCTAAGAACCACCACCAGTTATATGCATACGTACCAATTTTAAGGTTGGAGAGACCTTTGGATAGCCAGCACGGCATTGAGGTCAGGGCGAATGTAGGATGAGAAAGCGGAGGAGGACCAACGTCCGAGTTGTTGCAGGGATGAGGATGAGACACCTTGATTAGCAGCGGAAGTAGCTGCGCCTATTCTAAAGGAATAACCCGTGTATAGAAGGGGTGATAACCCGGATTTAATGAGGACTTGTTTTAAATAGATATTGAGCTGTCGTTGAGTTAAAGGAAAATTCCCTGAGATAAGGAATAATGGTGAGAGAGGATTAGAGGTAGGTCTAAGCTGTAGGAATTTGATCATGGATTTATAAGGGCAGAACTGGGAGTCGATGAGGGCGGCGATGACGGAGCAGGCGCCGCCGCATTTGGAGTGTTTAAGATATAAGCTAAAGTGGCTAGCGTGAAAGGATATGTCAGAAAAGCTGACGTCTCGATTGGAATCGAATGTAAGGGAAGCTGTGGTAAATTCACCTGGTCTGAGAAAGGCATAAAAAGCTAGGAGAAATAGAGCATCGAGTAGCGCATTGATATAAGGGGAGAATAACCCACTTCTGAGTTTGGAGAGCATGAGGCGTAAAATTAGACTCTGTTGCTCCTTTGAAAAAGAAGAAAATAAAACAACATAGATTAGCTCCATGGCATAATGCCGAAACCCGCAAAATAAAGCAAAAGTCGAGACAACTTGAAAGGATATGGCGTTCCACTAAACTTGAAGAATCTCGTTTAATTTGGCATATTACTCTCAATGAATATAAGAAAGCACTGCGTAAAGCGAGAGCAGCCTACTACTCTTCATTAATAGATGAGAATAAGAATAATGCAAGATTTCTTTTCAGCACTGTAGCCAGGCTGACAGAGAGCCACAGCTCGATTGAGCCTTCTATTCCCATAGCACTCAGTAGTAATGATTTTATGTGCTTTTTTAACGATAAAGTTGTTGCTCTTAGAAACAAAATGAATGACCTCTTGCCTTTGACCAGTATATTGTTATCAACAGCTCCCGGAAACCTAAGTTCTAATATTACACTAGATAGTAAACTAGAATGCTTTTCAGCCATAAACCTGAACAATTAAATTCAATGATTCTCTCTTCTAAACCATCAACGTGCATGTTAGACCCAATTCCAACTAAGCTGTTGAAGGAAGTTTTTCCATTAATTAGCACTTCTTTATTAAATATTATGAATATGTCTTTATTATCAGGCTATGTTCCACAATCATTCAAAGTAGCAGTGATAAAACCGCTTCTTAAAAAGCACAACCTCGATCCAGAGGTTTTAGCCAATTATAGACCTATTTCCAATCTTCCGTTCCTCTCAAAAATTCTTGAGAAAGCGGTCGCAAAACAGCTGATTACTTAAAAAACAATGATTTATTTGAAGATTTTCAGTCTGGCTTTAGAACACATCATAGCACAGAGACAGCTCTGGTTAAAGTCACAAATGATATTCTAATAGCCTCTGACAAGGGACGTGTCTCTATTCTTGTTTTGCTCGATCTCAGTGCTGCATTTGATGCTATCGACCATGATATCTTATTGCAAAGACTAGAGCACTTAGTTGGCATACAGGGAACTGCTTTAGGCTGGTTTAGGTCCTATCTATCTGAACGCTCTCAGTTTGTACGTGTCAATGATGAATCTTCCACGCAAACCAAAGTTAGCCATGGAGTGCCACAGGGCTCAGTGCTCGGACCTATTTTGTTCACATTATATATGCTTCCGTTAGGCAATATTATAAGGAATCATTCTGTAAACTTTCATTGTTATGCGGATGATACTCAACTATATTTATCAATCAAGCCTGATGAAATTAATCATCTAAATAAAATTCAAGACTGCCTTAAGGACTTAAAAAACGTGGATGACCTTAAACTTTTTGATGTTAAACACGACCAAAACTGAAGTTATTGTACTTGGCCCGAAGAATCTACGAAACAAATTATCTAAGGATATACTAACTATGGATGGCATTAATTTGGCCTCCAGTGAGACTGTAAGGAATCTTGGTGTTATATTTGATCAGGATTTATCCTTTAACGCCCACATAAAATCAATTTCAAGGACCGCCTACTTCCATCTACGTAACATTGCAAAAATCAGGCATATCTTGCCTCAAAACGATGCAGAGAAACTAGTCCATGCATTTGTTACTTCAAGGCTGGATTATTGTAACTCTTTATTATCAGGGTGTACCAAGAAGTCAGTCAAGTGGCTTCAGCTGATTCAAAATGCTGCAGCTCGTGTACTAACCAGAGTTAGGAAAAGGGACCACATTACTCCTGTTCTGGCTGCCTTACACTGGCTCCCTATAGAACACAGGATATAATTTAAAATTCTTCTTCTCGCCTACAAAGCCCTTAATGGGCAGGCGCCATCTTACCTTAAAGAACTCATTATACCCTACTGTCCTACTAGGGCATTGCGTTCCAAGAATGCAGGGTTGTTGGTTGTTCCTAGAGTCTCTAAAAGTACAATGGGGAGCCAGAGCCTTTTCTTATCAAGCTCCACTTTTGTGGAATCAGCTTCCAGTTTGTGTTCGGGCGGCAGACACCCTATCCGTTTTTAAGAGTGCGCTTAAGACCTTCCTTTTTGATAAAGCTTATAGTTAGGGCTGATTAGATTCAGCCCCTAGTTTTGCTGATATAGGCTTAGTTTGTCGGGGGACATCTTACTTCTTCCTTCTCTCTGTCTATACCTGTGTACTCTCATGTTCCGATTAACCCAGCTTCCCCAAATGTCTTTCTTTTTGGTGTCTAACTGTCTATATACGCCGGGATCCGGAGTCATGGATGATCCTGCTCTCCTCTGTCCTGGATCGCGAGCCCTGGATCTTGAGTCGTGGCTGTGGTCCTGGATCATAGGTCCTGGATGGATATCCTCGTGGATTCATCTTCCTATTATACACACATGCATTTCCAAACATTTGGACTACCTATGTTGCAAATAGTGCTGCGTACCGGTACGCCGAACCGGTACTAGACTTGTAAAAAGTTTCGGTTCAAGTCCGGTTAAAACCGGAACGTCGGGAACCGGTACTTGGACTCGCAAAAAAAACTAGCACTTACGTATATTCTGGTGTCTGTGGTTATTTAAACATTCCCTGATAAACGTTATTCAGCCTCAATAAATGAGTGCTAATCCCAGTGTGCTCAGTGTACAACATCACATGTCATTTCACCTTCGATTCACGGTTTAAAAACGTAGCATTTCGCCACATGCTAATGCTAACCGGAAGTGAAGAATTTTCAGAATAAAATTATTAAGTTAATAGTGTCAACTTCCGTTTTTTTCAGAATAAAACTGATTTTAATTAAATAGTGTATTTAATTCAAAATTACGCCATATCAACATTGATTTTAATTTCTAACAGTATGTATGTACATCACTATGTATGTAGTACTGTATAATGTACACATGTAGAGTTGTAGAAAATACATGGTGTACAGACAGTACAGTACAGTCACTACAGTGTATACTGTATAGTAGGTGTGTAACAGTGTAATGCGTATAGTCTACTCTACACTCTACCTTTCAGCAACGTTTTAGGGATTTAGGCTCAGTCAGCTCAGGGACTGTTTGGTTACTTTAGTTTGGTAAATGAAATAAATGTTTGAACTTTGTAGTAGTTCACTGTAGTTGCTGTCATAAGTCATTTGTAGACTAAGTGGCAAAAAGTGTTTTTTTTACATTTGTACTTTGTAGAGAAATGTAGACACAAGTTGGAAGGGAGCACAATAAACCTGATGAGTTTGAATTTGAGTTGATTATGAGTTTATTTTCAATTGATAATTAGCTCACAATAAGTTCACTTTAGTTACTCACACAACTTGACACAAGTCATGGGTTCAGGTCCGGACTTATAAGTCCGGACCTGAACCTGAACCTCTGGACTTGAGTCCGGACCTGAACCTGAATGTGAGTCCAGGTACGCAGCACTAGTTGCAAATGTATTATATTTTCAATTTCCACACGGCATCTATTGCACGTCTGTCCGTCCTGGGAGAGGGATCCCTCCTCTGTTGCTCTCCCTGAGGTTTCTCCCATTTTTCCCTTTAAACTGTGGGTTTTCTCCGGAAGTTTTTCCTTGTACGATGTGAGGGTCTAAGGACAGAGGGTGTCGTATTGTCATACTGATATTTTGTACAAACTGTAAAGTCCACTGAGACAAATGTAACATTTGTGATATTGGGCTATATAAATAAACATTGATTGATTGATTGAAAGTGGAGAGTGTAATAGGGCGTCTCCGGTCTAAGACGGGGGGAAAAGTTTTAATGAGACCTTTGAGGATGAGTTTGACTGACTGGTTTGCGAACAGGCTGGGAAAGCCGGGATCGGAACAGCGAACGTTAAACTGCACTCCTGCTAAGAGGCCCCGGATGTATTGAGGTTTGAGGTGGCGATCAGTGGCGCAGTAGCACATGAAGGCACACACGTTGGAGATGAGAACAGGTTTAAGTGTGATGCCTACGGAAAAGCAAAACATCGCGAACGTTCTCCAAGCGAAATCATATGTTTTGAGGGTGGACGCGGCTAAGCCCTTCTTCATAAAAAACCTGGCTGATTCGAGGTGCCTTTCTAGGGGGCTTCTATTTAGGAGAGAGAGAGGAGATGCCGGGGAGGAATCCTGACGGGTTGAGCGCTGGCTCCTGGGCAGAGGTTCCGGAACGTCTGGAATTGGAAGCGAGAGAGGGAATCAGCCACTGAGTTAAGGTGGCCGGGAACGTGAAGAGCGGAGATGAGGAAGTTGTGGGTGATGGAAGACCACGTGATGCTTCTCATGAACGGCATGATGCCACGGCACGGGGAGCGTGCTTTGTTAATAATCCCGACCACTGATTGGTTGTCACAGAGTACTGAGATCCGCTTCCGGGGCCAGAGGTGACCCCACACGTGGCAGGCAACAGCGATCGGAAAGATCTCATGCAGAGCGGAGGAAGAGGCATGGCTGGGGAATGACGGAGGCCACGAGCCTGCGAACCACTCTCCCTGAAAAAAAAAACCCAAAACCCACGGATGGGGCAGCGTCCGTGAAGAATCTCATGGAGTCGGAGGAGTACACGAGGTCGTCGTAGAAGAAGGTGACGCCATTCCAGTGTGCGAGCAGGAGGGACCAGAACCGTAGGTCTGAGCGGCAGCCTTCATCTAGAAAGACGTGGTCATGGAGGTTTTCTGCAGCCGACGCTGTATCCAGGAGCCGGGAGATAAAAGAGCGCCCCTGAGGGATGATACGCATGGTGAAATTGAGGTGCCCGAGCAGGGAGAGCAGCTGCTGCTTGGTGATAACTTGTTGCTCGCAGAAGCTCCTGGAGGACTCGCTTTTTTAGGCCTTTTTCCCCCGCGGCCGCGGGCGCGCCCTCGCCCTCTTCTGGGGGGGCTGGCTGGGACTGCTGGCCTGAGCTGGGAGACTGCACCGGAGGCTTGGTCCGACAGCTCACGGAGCTGAGAAAGCAGGAGATCTGGGGCTGGTGTGATGCCCTGCTTCTGGAGGTGGGCGACGAGGAATTCTGCCTCTGCTGAGCGAGAGCCACTGCGGGCGCTCAGACGAGAGCTGGAGCGACGGTGATTTACAGAGTTGGATGCTTCCTCTGAAAGGGTATCGGAGACGGGATCGAGATCCTTCGAAAAAAGTAAGTCCTCTGAGGAGTCTGAATTAGACATGTTGAGCGTTTGTTTTGTTTTTGTTTTTCGTATCCAGTGTTTAAGGCGTAAGAGGAGTGTGAACTACCAGCTTTGCGCGTTGACACCTGGAAGACAGCTGATAGGAAAGGGGAGAGCATATATAGGGGGATTAACAGGTGCGATGATTAGGCTTGTAAATGGAGGGGAGTGATAGGTTAGCTGAGGAGTGGCGCTCCCTGTCATTTAGTGCAGGGAGCGAGTATTGCCATGACGTGCAATACGGAGTGATAGGTCTTCCTGTCTGATGCGCTAAGCTTCATTATAACAATACGGTATTCTGTTTTTCACATTTGTTATTTTTTAATCTGTTCGAAATAAAGACTGAAAGAGTGTCAGAGTGTCAGACCGTCAGAGTGTCAGACCGTCAGCCTGGTGAACATTGTGATGAAATGTGTGAGTCCTCGGCGGAGAGGGAACTCCCCTCTGAAGGGGTCCTCGGCGGAGAGGGAACTCCCCTCTGAAGGGGTCCTCGGCGGAGAGGGAACTCCCCTCTGAAGGGGTCCTCGGCGGAGAGGGAACTCCCCTCTGAAGGGGTCAGGTGTCCCTCTTTGTGTTTGCTCTCACATTAAATCCTCTTGTTTTGGGCTGAGCGTCTGCAGAGGGACTTTTTGGGGTTAAAAGCACATCAAATCCCCTCCCCTCAATCTGCTGAGGGTCTCCGATCTACCGGAGCGTGAAGCGATGAGTCTGGATCTGCTGCAGGTTGGATCCAACGCTCGGATGAACTCATTTCAGGGATGATGTGTTTTGACTGATGTCGGATTAGCGCTCAGTCTCTTTGTTCCTGGTTGTGGGGAGGGGGTCACGACGGATTAACGGACCCCCGTAACGTTTCCCTCTCACAGATTTACATTGAACACCATGAGGACTGTTGCTCATATCTTCCCGCTGAGTCTCTGGAGGAACACATGCTTTACATGAAGCATCTGGAGCTCTGATGTCAGGACCACCAGAGACCCCCAAAAGCTTATAAGCTGCGTTTCTGGTTCACATTGTTTTTGACTTGAATCACTTATAAGTCTTATTGGAGTTAACATGACACACACGCTCACTCCCAACTCGGCCTATGTTGACGTTATGTCAGGATCCCTGGCGTCACTTCCCGACGCAGGGGGCCCGCCCTTTAGCGTCGAGTTTCAACTCTCAGGAAGTCCCATTGACTTGAGCTCCCTGAACGCTGGTAACAGACCAGTTGGGATCGCGGAGAAATGCTCGATTCATTCTCACAGCGTTTATCAACCTGTTTCTGACTCAATATCAGCAACACTTTGTTTTTACTTTTTTATGTTAATTAATAATGTCGGACTTTAGTTGCCGTCAGTTCTGGGGAGAGAAAACTGACATCTGGATTGTTTCATCGTTTTTTCCTTCTAACGTTGAATTCTTTCCTAAACCACACAGTTGTTTACTCAACAATACACATCATTATCCTTGTGTGTATTTATTTGTTTGATTGAATAATGTCGGACTTTTGGAGTGCGTTTGATGGTGACGCCACAGGATCCTGACATAACGTCACTATAGGACGATTGGAATTAAGGTGCAATGACAAAAACGTGTTGCCCCTCTGGTTCATATCATCTAAATATGAACCAATTGTCTAATTGGAGTTTTTCCAAACGTCACCAACAGGAAGTGAAACTCTCGTCAGTGAAAGGATGTTAAACATTATTCAAAGAGGCCCGATTCTGGTTTGAGATCAGACGGAACAAAGTAAAGCCTGTTTTATTCTTCCTCCTAACAGGATGACCTCCTGGAGGCCAGATGTCCTCAAACTCAGTATTCAGCTCAGATTAGATCAACATGTAAATGGTTTTCTGACCATCAGTTCGACTTCCTGTTGGAGACGCTAACGTAAGACCAACTTCTATAACACGTAAAAACCCTAAATTACAAAGTCAGAATAAGTTCTCTTCTTATTATTTTACTGATATTTTATTCTTAATAATATCTATAATAGACTTCTTCAATTAGAGTTTTGTAAGTCAAACTACAGCAGACTCAATATTTAAAAAAGAAATGCAGAAATAAAACGATATTTGATCCTTTTTTAAAGTTATTTATCAATAGTATTTAAATTGCAAATAGTTTTCTTGTTTTTAATTGAGTCCTTTTTATTATTATTTTACTATTTATAATTTGTTATAACATATTAAGCTTTAACATGTTATTCATCTCCTAAATATTTGTATATTTTTTTAAATGTATTTATTAATAATATTCAAATCCAAATTAGTTTTAAGAAAACGTACTTATTTCATTTAACTTGTGTAATTTTGTTTTATTTGATCAATATCTATAAACTTTATTTTGTATTACAGGTTGTTATATTACTAAAAAGCTTTAAGCTCTAACCTGAAAGCTGTTGCATCAATAGAGAGATGGATTGATTGGTTAATTGGTTAATTGACGGGTGTTGGTGGTCTCTCCTCTAATCTCTGAACCAGTCTGTGAGTTTAATTGATCTGTTCCTTCTTTCAGAAACCAGTGCAGAGCGACGTTAGAGAAGAATTAACGACATTTAAATCAGAATTATATTTAAAAAAGTGCTGCAGGGACATCAGAGCGTCCACCTTTAGGAGGAAGCTCTCATTAAAACAGGGTCATAGAGTGAAATCAATCAATAGGTCATTATCGATCACCCTTTAACTCTCACCCAGCACGAGCCCCTTTAGCCTCAGACCGAAGAGGAGAGACAGAACCCTTCATGTTGTTTAAACACACGCCTTCTCACCAGCAGCTGTTGCTCTGAGAGATGCTGTTTTCACTTTATGTACTTTTAGGTATTTAACATTTTAAAAAGTGCAGAGTTCCCAGTATCAGCCCAGTGCTCTGCAGCAGCACATGGGACAGAGATTTCATATTCTGATTTTACAAAATAACTCTGACTCTGACTGTATTTAGCTTGTTTTCCTATATATATATATATATATATATATATATATATATATATATATATATATATATATATATATATATATATATATACTGAACATATATATATATATATATATATATTTATAAAAATTAGGGCCGGGACTCGATTAAAAAAATTAATCTAATTAATTAGAGGCTTTGTAATTAATTAATCGAAATTAATCGCATTTTTAATCACATATAAATATTTGACCTGAGAACAGTGAGAAGCAATTTTTTTTCACATGGATTTTAGAATACCATTAGGCGCATTCACACCGGCAGTACTTTTCCCACAAAGGTTCATGAGAATTTAGTTCATGAGAACTCTTTGAACCTGGGGTGGATTAGGCAAATGGAAGCCGCTGACGGTCACTTCTTCTTCTTCTGCTTTGGGGTTTACTGGCAGGGCCGCAAACCACTTCAACGGCGTATACTGCCGCCCGGAGTCCCCGGCCGGAAGTCCCCGGAGTTGGGGACTGTAAATTGCCAGAACGCCGACACCATCCTCATCTCCACCGCTCCCATGTTTTTATTTTGTGTTGCCATAAGTTAGTCTCTCTGCGTTTCTGCGCTGGGCTAATGCTAATAATGCTAATGCGAGGATAATAAAATGGCGGCTTCACAAAACTTTTTGGGAGTTTTACGGGGCGTGGTCGCCCAGCCAATCAGACATATAGCTCTTTTCTCACAAGAGAGCCGTACGAAAGTCCCTGCTCTCTAGCAGCTCTGCTCTCTAGCAGGGACTTTCGTGGGGGTAAAAAGGTTCTCATTAACTAATTTTAGTACCAGCTCTTTTTGGTGTGAACGCGATAAAAGAGGCTAACGTCCACGCTAGCTGCTATATGTTTTGCATTGAGGTGATACTTGAGGCTGGTGGTGCTGCGGTGAAATACGAATTCCTTTTTGCATAATTTGCACACAACCGTGCTCTTATCGACGCTTCCATCCGTCCGTTTTTTAAAACAACATTTCCCACTGTTGTTCACTGTGGTTTGTTGTTGTCTGAAGTCATGAACGTTAGTTGGTGCTCCAGTATAATCGGTACGCCTGAAACTCATCCAGTGAGAAACGTTCCGCGGTGCAAAAATAAGTGCGATTAAAATGCGTAAATTTTTTTAACGCGTTAATTTTTGTGTAATTAATTAATCTTAATTAACGCGTTAAAGTCCCGGCCCTAATATAAATATAAACGCAACACTTTTGTTTTTGCTCCCATTTCTCATGAGATGAACTCAAAGATCTAAAACATTTTCTATAAATACAAAATAACCATTTCTCTCAAATATTGTTCACAAATCTGAAAAAGTCTGTGACAGTGAGCACTTCTCCTTTGTCGAGATAATCCATCCCACCTCACAGGTGTGGCATCAAGATGCTGATTAGACAGCATGGTTATTGCACAGGTGAGCCTTAGGCTGGCCACAATAAAAGGCCACTCTGAAACGTGCAGTTTGCTTTATTGGGGGGGTCTGGGGGGGTCCGAAAACCAGTCAGTATCTGGTGTGAGGGGTAGGGGTAGGGTTAGGGGTCGTGGTAGGGTTAGGGTAATGTTGTGAATCGAGTGGCCTGTGTTCGTCGTCCATAACATACGCCTGCCCATACCATAACCCCACCACCACCATGGGCCACTCGATTCACAACATTACCCTAACCCTAATCCTAATCCTCAAAATGGTTATTTTGTGTTTATAGAATATGTTTTAGATCTTTGAGTTCATCTCATGAAAAATGGGAGCAAAAACAAAAGTGTTGCGTTTATATTTTTGTTCAGTGTATATATATATATATATATATACCATAGTGTATACCAGTGTATATATATATACCATATTAAAAAACTCTAGTTTTCCTATTTATATACATATATAAAATGTTAAAATATACATATAGCACATAGAGAGCTAGCATGTAGGCCGTCAGTAAGACAGTGATAATGCAGAGTCTCCATTGGACTTCAGAGGTGAATAAACAGTTCAGATGTTTCTGAGAGCACCTCGTGCACTTTGTGATCTGCGGGGTGGAAGTGAGCGGAGGCTGTGATTGGTCGATCTGCAGCAGAGGGGGTATATATATATATATATATATATATATACAGCCGTGACCGATGGAGGGGCTGCTGTCCAGTCAGAGTACTGAACATGTGTGTGAGCATCTAACACACTGCTGTAGCACAGTAGTAATATAGAACAGTACAGTAGTAGTGTACAGTATAGTAGTACAGTATAGTGTAGTATTTGTACTTAGCAGCGTGTATTATTGGGGCTTTGAGACCCTCTGACAGTTAAGGAGCTCGTTGATAATCCCATTTGAGGGGAAACGATCCATAACGAGAGGAGGAGGAACCACGTGTTCTTGTTTTTCTGTCCACCCCCCTCTTCACCATGCGTCCCCCCCCCCTCTCTCCCCCCCGACCCCCCCAGGATCTTCATGTCTCAGCCAATCAGAGAGCAGCTTGGAGACTTTCCTTCCCAGAGACAGAACCCCCTCTGCTGCAGATCGGCCAATCACAGCCTCCGCTCACTTCCACCCCGCAGATCACAAAGTGCACGAGGTGCTCTCAGAAACATCTGAACTGTGTATTCACCTCTGAAGTCCAATGGAGACTCTGCATTATCACTGTCTTACTGACGGCCTACATGCTAGCTCTCTATGTGCTATATGTTATGTATATATTTACTCATTTTTATATATATAAATAAATCGGAATAACTACTGTGTTTTTAATATGAGGGGTGTATCTACTTTATAAAAAGGTTTGATATGGGTTGAGGAAAATCAACCATGTGCAAGTTGGTGTGAAAGTCAGCGTCAGTGTGATTTGTATACTTTATTTCTGAGATAGAAATCCTGCAAAACAAATGAAGTGCTGAAAGTAGACAGGTCTGTGGGGAAGCCCCCGGGTTAGGGTCTGTGGGGAAGCCCCGGGTTAGGGTCTGTGGGGAAGCCCCAGGGTTAGGGTCTGTGGGGAAGCCCCAGGGTTAGGGGTCTGTGGGAAGCCCCCGGGTTAGAGGGTCTGTGGGGAAGCCCCCGGGTTTAGGGTCTGTGGGAAGCCCCCGGGTTAGGGTCTGTGGGGAAGCCCGGGTTCGGGCTGTGGGGAAGCCCCGGGTTAGGGTCTGTAGTGGTGAAGGCCCCGGGTTAGGGTCTGTGGGGAAGCCCCGGGTTAGGGGTCTGTGGGGAGCCCCGGGTTAGGGTCTGTGGGGGAAGCCCCGGGTTAGGGTCTGTGGGGAAGCCCCGGGTTAGGGTCCTGTGGGGGAAGCCCCCGGGTTAGGGTCTGTGGGAAGCCCCCGGGTTAGGGTCTGTGGGGAAGCCCCCGGGTTAGGGTCTGTGGGGAAGCCCCGGGTTAGGGGTCTGTGGGGAAGCCCCCGGGTTAGGGTCTGTGGGGAAGCCCCGGGTTATGGGTCTGTTGTTGGAGCCTAGGGTTAGGTTGGGGAAGCCCCGGGTTAGGGTCTGTGGGGAAGCCCCGGGTTAGGGTCTGTGGGGAAGCCCCGGGTTAGGGTCTGTGGGGACCCCGGGTTAGGGTCTGTGGGAAGCCCCGGGTTAGGGTCTGTGGGGAAGCCCCGGGTTAGGGTCTGTGGGGAAGCCCCGGGTTTGGGTCTGTGGGGAAGCCCCGGGTTAGGGTCTGTGGGGAAGCCCCCGGGTTAGGGTCTGTGGGGAAGCCCCGGGTTAGGGTCTGTGGGGAAGCCCCGGGTTAGGGTCTGTGGGGAAGCCCCCGGGTTAGGGTCTGTGGGGAAGCCCCGGGTTAGGGTCTGTGGGGAAGCCCCGGGTTAGGGTCTGTGGGGAAGCCCCGGGTTAGGGTCTGTGGGGAAGCCCCGGGTTAGGGTCTGTGGGGAAGCCCCGGGTTAGGGTCTGTGGGGAAGCCCCGGGTTAGGGTCTGTGGGGAAGCCCCGGGTTAGGGTCTGTGGGGAAGCCCCGGGTTAGGGTCTGTGGGGAAGCCCCGGGTTAGGGTCTGTGGGGAAGCCCCGGGTTAGGGTCTGTGGGGAAGCCCCGGGTTAGGGTCTGTGGGGAAGCCCGGGTTAGGGTCTGTGGGGAAGCCCCGGGTTAGGGTCTGTGGGGAAGCCCCCGGTACGACTGCACTGCGCTCACAGAAGACAACATGCTTATTTACAATCTCATCAAGTCAAGAGATGAATGCAGAACATCTGAATACACTTTGCCTCTGATCTGGAGCAGCGTCTCAAGCATCGTGCTGAAAGAGTGCGTTCCTTATATGTAATGTATATTTTTAATTAGACATAAACACGTGTTTCTCCTAATAAATATTACACTAGGAAACTAAAGATATTCTTGGAAGATGCTTTTGACTCACTTTCTCTCAAATGAAATCCTGCTAAAGAAATGCAACGAGCTGAAGGAACAGATGACCGGGTACCGCACAGAAAACAACATGCTTATTTATTACTTTGTTTATATTTATTGAAAGTGTTTTTCAGCAGCTACTTTTCAGACTAGGATTATTAACAGTGAATAACCGGCTGAGGCTGAAGGGAAGAGGATGAGCTCAAACACATCACATCAATAACACATCAGATATATCTGGGATGTTCTGCAGGATACTTTCACGTACTCACGTCTTGAAGTACATGTTGATGCCAGTACTTGAACCCACAGTGAGACCCCCCCCCCCCCCCCCCCGCCTGCAGGAAGTTTAGACGGAGTTTAATCCGCAGTTTGAGATTTATAAAAAGCCTGATTTCCATTTCCTGTTTGATCTGAAGTGCTGAGAGTCCCCTGAGAGTCTGGGATCCATTATTCAGCTCCGGGTGAAGACGATATTCCTCGAATGTGGGTCAGCCATGTTTTCCTTCTCAGGCAGACCCCTCCCATTTCCATACAAACAGAGAGCGGGCAGACCCCCAGAAACACCTCAATAACACCGTGTCAACCTGCAGGGTCTCTGAGAGGTGAAGCTGCAGGGTCTCAGAGAGGTGAAGCTGCAGGGTCTCAGAGAGGTGAAGCTGAAGGGTCTCAGAGACGTGAAGCTGCAGGGTCTCAGAGAGGTGAAGCTGCAGGGTCTCAGAGAGGTGAAACTGCAGGGTCTCAGAGAGGTGAAGCTGCAGGGTCTCAGAGAGGTGAAACTGCAGGTTCTCAGAGACGTGAAGCTGCAGGGTCTCAGAGAGGTGAAGCTGCAGGGTCTCAGAGAGGTGAAGCTGCAGGGTCTCAGAGAGGTGAAGCTGCAGGGTCTCAGAGGTGAAGCTGCAGGGTCTCAGACGTGAAGCTGCAGGGTCTCAGAGGTGAAGCTGCAGGGTCTCTGAGAGGTGAAGCTGCAGGGTCTCAGAGGTGAAGCTGGCAGGGTCTCAGAGGTGAATGCTGGCAGGGTCTCAGAGACGTGAAGCTGCAGGTCTCTGAGAGGTGAAGCTGCAGGGTCTCAGAGACGTGAAGCTGCAGGGTCTCAGACGTGAAGCTGCAGGGTCTCAGAGGTGAAGCTGCAGGGTCTCAGAGGTGAAGCTGCATGGTCTCAGAGGTGAGAGCTGCAGGGTCTCAGAGGTGAAGCTGCAGGGGTCTCAGAGAGGTGAGAAGCTGCAGGGGTCTCAGAGAGGTGAAGCTGCAGGGGTCTCAGAGGTGAAGCTGCAGGGTCTCAGAGGTGAAGAGCTTGCAGGGTCTCAGAGGTGGAAGCTGCAGGGTCTCAGAGGTGAAGCTGCAGGGTCTCAGAGAGGTGAAGCTGCAGGTCTCAAGAGGTGAAGCTTGCAGGGTCTCAGACGTGAAGCTGGCAGGGTCTCAGAGGTGAAGCTGCAGGGTCTCAGAGAGGTGAAGCTGCAGGGTCTCAGAGGTTGAAGCCTGCAGGGTCTCAGAGGTGAAGCTGCAGGGTCTCAGAGGTGAAGCTGCAGGGTCTCAGAGGTGAAGCTGCAGGGTCTCAGAGGTGAAGCTGCAGGGTCTCTGAGAGGTGAAGCTGCAGGGTCTCAGAGGTGAGCTGCAGGGTGCAGCTGCGGGTCTCAGAGGTGAAGCTGCAGGGTCTCAGAGGTGAAGCTGCAGGGTCTCAGAGGTGAAGCTGCAGGGTCTCAGAGGTGAAGCTGCAGGGTCTCAGAGGTGAAGCTGCAGGGTCTCAGACGTGAAGCTGCAGGGTCTCAGAGGTGAAGCTGCAGGGTCTCAGAGGTGAAGCTGCAGGGTCTCAGATGATTAGGTTCAAATAGAATCTGTGTTTCTGATCTTTTCTATATTTGGTATATTATTCTGAAATGGATCGATCACTACTTTTATTTGTGTTACTGTCAGGACATTTTGATGATAATACTTTTATACTTTTACTCAAATACAAGATCTGAGTACTTCTACTTTTACTCAAGTACAAGGTCTGAGTACTTATTATATTATATACAGTACTTGTATGTTTGTATTGGTCTTATCAGAAAGTAATGGTAATCAGAGAAACTGTGAATAAATATATGTATTTTTGTATAGTTGTGTTTGACCACTTAGTGAGACCCAAAGTGAAGCTCTGGTGACCTCTAGTGGGGGTCCGGAGCCTCAGGTTGGGACTCATGTCTTTGTTATTAACCTCCAATAAACCAACAGGACTCACTTCATAACCAGGTCTGCAGGAAACCTGTCTTTGTAATCATTGAGGATGTGTTTGTAAGAACAACAAGGACACAGGACATAGGACATAGGACATAGAACAAGGACACAGTCTGACCTTCTTTTTAAAGAATTGCCTTTTTTTTTCTTCTAAATTTCACTTTTTTCTCATAATTTTTTTTTCTTTTCCTTAGAATTAGATTTTTTCTCAAAATGTAACTTTTAGTTTGAAATTATACTTTATTTTCAGAATGTCGTTATTTTCCTCCGGACTGGTATGTGAATATTTAAATGCCAAATTAAAGCCAAATATCCACTCCAGTTTTTTAACTGCATTGCTTCAACGTTATCAGGAAATGATGGTATGGGCGTAACGCGGAGCCGTTTCCCCCCAGAGCGTTTCGTTTGCAGATCTACCACCTTGGGACCCGTTATCGTTTTCTGCGTTTCCGTGTCGGCCTCGTGGGGCCGAACCGTCTATCTGACAGTGAACTGTAGCAGATACGACCGTTATCGTCCTCGTGTGGCCGGGGCCTTAATGAAGAAATAAAATGCCAGATGGATCCGGGACTTTCTTTGGAAGAGCAACTGGGACAAAACCTTTAAAGAGGAAACTGGTTTTATTAAATATGAATCGTGTCAGGGAATAATTTCCACACATGTTGACCTTTCACCCTCTGACGCAGATGCCCAGCCTTGGGAAGCACGCTATCTCCCTTACGGAGGGGCTGAAGTTGCTGTTGCTACCAGTTTGTGATCGGGCAGCTCTTTGTCAGAGATAGTTGTTGTTGTGGGACAGCTGGAACACATCCTTCTCGGGCTGTAGATGACCTCGAGCCATAAGAGACAACTAATGTGATTCAGTGTCCTCAGCTGTTTAGTCTCTCTATTGAAGAATGTTGATTATTACACTCTGAACTAAACCCTGGAGCCACAGGAGGGCTCTTCAGAACTGATTGTGGCATCTACCGTGTGGTCAGACCGTGGCCCGTGACATGTCTTGTGAATTCTCCGGCCGAAGCTCCATCAGTGTCAATGTTTGCCATCAGAGCTCCAGCTCTCCTCGTGTCTCTGAGTCCTGACTCCATCAAAGCTCCAGCTCTCCTCGTGTCTCTGAGTCCTGACTCCATCAAAGCTCCAGCTCTCCTCGTGTCTCTCTGAGTCCTGACTCCATCAAAGCTCCAGCTCTCCTCGTGTCTCTCTGAGTCCTGACTCCATCAAAGCTCCAGCTCTCCTCGTGTCTCTCTGAGTCCTGACTCCATCAGAGCTCCAGCTCTCCTCGTGTCTCTCTGAGTCCTGACTCCATCAGAGCTCCAGCTCTCTTCGTGTCTCTCTGAGTCCTGACTCCATCAGAGCTCCAGCTCTCCTCGTGTCTCTGAGTCCTGACTCCATCAGAGCTCCAGCTCTCCTCGTGTCTCTGAGTCCTGACTCCATCAGAGCTCCAGCTCTCCTCGTGTCTCTCTGAGTCCTGACTCCATCAGAGCTCCAGCTCTCCTCGTGTCTCTCTGAGTCCTGACTCCATCACAGCTCCAGCTCTCCTCGTGTCTCTGAGTCCTGACTCCATCAGAGCTCCAGCTCTCCTTGTGTGTCTCTGAGTCCTGACTCCATCAAAGCTCCAACTCTCCTCGTGTCTCTCTGAGTCCTGACTCCATCAGAGCTCCAGCTCTCATCGTGCCTCTCTTGCGGCTTTCACACCAGCGCTTTTCCCTTTCTAGCTCCGAGCTAGAGCTTTTCTGGTTCAGCTCCGGTTTCCCTTTTCTGCTCCCGCTCTGTTCACACCGCCCAGCACCCGACTGGTGCTGCCGCTGCTGCGTCATGACGTCATCGTTTACATCGCTGATTTGCTCCCCAACGGCGTTACGGCGCTCACAACAACAACAACAACTGCGTCGGGTCGATGATCGTGTTGCTTTTAATCACACGAAGCCAGAATACATTGAATAACGACTTCTCCAACCTTATGCTTTGCTCCAGAGTGCAGTGGTTCATTGTTTATTAATGTGTTTCTGCAGCATTTACCGACCGCTGCAGTGCTGGCTGCTCTTCCACGGGAGTTTATTCTCCCGTTAGCTCCCGGTTAGCTCACACTGCAGCGGCCGCTCTCAAGTATTCACTGTCCGACTCACACAAGCAGCTGATACATATCCCCAGTTCCCCTTAGCCTAAGTGAATGTGTGTCAGTCTGAATTGACGCTGTTTGGTATCACAACGCTGTTATGAAAGTTTCTCTGGTATAAAATGGGTGATGTTGGCATAGCAACCGAAGCTAAACTGACTACTTGCTATTGCTATCCTATTGTGGCATAAACCGTTTTCTACAGGCACATTTACCGGCGTATTTGTATTATGATTCTACTTGTGATAGTCGGACACGACAACCTGTGCAGCCCATGTATTGATTCCATCCGATAGCTGCTATAATACAAAACAACACGTCTGCCTCTCTCCACAATGATCAATAACAGTGAACGGATGGTCAAAGTAAGGTACAAATAAACAGAATCACACGAAGCCTGGTTAGTGTTGCCTGACTTTATAAAGTGTGTTTATAAGCACTACTGCTTGAAGGCAGGCATGACAGTCGACTCATGTTCAGGG
The DNA here is from genome assembly GCF_902827175.1 of Gymnodraco acuticeps. Taxonomy (NCBI): domain Eukaryota; kingdom Metazoa; phylum Chordata; class Actinopteri; order Perciformes; family Bathydraconidae; genus Gymnodraco; species Gymnodraco acuticeps. The sequence continues at coordinate 27,951 of NW_022991846.1, forward strand.
GAGGAGGGTTTAGTTTCCTGCAAGCCTCGACGTAAGAGAGACGTAAGCGACGCCACCTCTTAGCTCCGAAGCTCTTGCCTCTAGACCGACAATTTTTTGGAGCTGGAAGTGAACCCGATTCCGGAGCTAAGAGCCGGCGCGGCTGCGGGTGTGAACAGGAAAAACCGGCGCTTTTCAGGCTCCAGCTCCGAGCCGGAGCTGAAAAAACGCTTGTGTGAAAGGGGCATCTGAGTCCTGACTCCATCAAAGCTCCAGCTCTCCTCGTCTCTCTGAGTCCTGACTCCATCAGAGCTCCAGCTCTCCTCGTGCCTCTCTGAGTCCTGACTCCATCAGAGCTCCAGCTCTCCTCGTGCCTCTCTGAGTCCTGACTCCATCAAAGCTCCAGCTCTCCTCGTGTCTCTGAGTCCTGACTCCATCAGAGCTCCAGCTCTCCTCGTCTCTCTGAGTTCTAACTCCATCAAAGCTCCAGCTCTCCTCGTGTCTCTGACTCCATCAAAGCTCCAGCTCTCCTCGTCTCTCTGAGTCCTGACTCCATCAAAGCTCCAGCTCTCCTCGTCTCTCTGAGTCCTGACTCCATCAAAGCTCCAGCTCTCCTCGTCTCTCTGAGTCCTGACTCCATCAAAGCTCCAGCTCTCCTCGTGTCTCTGAGTCCTGACTCCATCAAAGCTCCAGCTCTCCTCGTCTCTCTGGAGTCCTGACTCCATCAAAGCTCCAGCTCTCCTCGTGTCTCTGACTCCATCAAAGCTCCAGCTCTCCTCGTCTCTCTGAGTCCTGACTCCATCAAAGCTCCAGCTCTCCTCGTCTCTCTGAGTTCTAACTCCATCAAAGCTCCAGCTCTCCTCGTGTCTCTGACTCCATCAAAGCTCCAGCTCTCCTCGTGTCTCTCTGAGTCCTGACTCCATCAAAGCTCCAGCTCTCCTCGTGTCTCTCTGAGTCCTGACTCCATCAAAGCTCCAGCTCTCCTCGTCTCTCTGAGTCCTGACTCCATCAAAGCTCCAGCTCTCCTCGTGTCTCTGAGTCCTGACTCCATCAAAGCTCCAGCTCTCCTTGTGTCTCTCTGAGTCCTGACTCCATCAAAGCTCCAGCTCTCCTCGTCTCTCTGAGTCCTGACTCCATCAGAGCTCCAGCTCTCCTCGTGTCTCTCTGAGTCCTGACTCCATCAGAGCTCCAGCTCTCCTTGTGTCTCTCTGAGTCCTGACTCCATCAAAGCTCCAGCTCTCCTCGTCTCTCTGAGTCCTGACTCCATCAAAAGCTCCAGCTCTCCTCGTGTCTCTTGAGTCCTGACTCCATCAAAGCTCCAGCTCTCCTCGTGTCTCTCTGAGTCCTGACTCCATCAAAGCTCCAGCTCTCCTCGTGTCTCTGAGTCCTGACTCCATCAAAGCTCCAGCTCTCCTCGTGTCTCTGAGTCCTGACTCCATCAAAGCTCCAGCTCTCCTCGTGTCTCTGAGTCCTGACTCCATCAAAGCTCCAGCTCTCCTCGTGTCTCTCTGAGTCCTGACTCCATCAAAGCTCCAGCTCTCCTCGTGTCTCTCTGAGTCCTGACTCCATCAGAGCTCCAGCTCTCCTTGTGTCTCTCTGAGTCCTGACTCCATCAAAGCTCCAGCTCTCCTCGTGTCTCTGAGTCCTGACTCCATCAGAGCTCCAGCTCTCCTCGTGTCTCTGAGTCCTGACTCCATCAAAGCTCCAGCTCTCCTCGTGTCTCTCTGAGTCCTGACTCCATCAAAGCTCCAGCTCTCCTCGTGTCTCTCTGAGTCCTTACTCCATCAAAGCTCCAGTTCTCCTCGTGTCTCTCTGAGTCCTGACTCCATCAGAGCTCCAGCTCTCCTCGTGTCTCTCTGAGTCCTGACTCCATCAAAGCTCCAGCTCTCCTCGTGTCTTTCTGAGTCCTTACTCCATCAAAGCTCCAGCTCTCCTCGTGTCTCTCTGAGTCCTGACTCCATCAAAGCTCCAGCTCTCCTCATGTCTCTCTGAGTCCTGACTCCTGTTGCTTCAGAAGTTTCCCCCACAAATAGCATCGCTCATCACATTCTGACTTTAGAGTAACAACAAGGACGTTTGGACCCATTTGAACAAATCTACAAAGTTATTCGTGCTGGAAATGTTCAGGTTGCTTCTGTGGTTAGAGGACAGGGAACAGGAGAGAGAAACACTCGTTTGTACCTGATATTCTGCCCCAGATCTATCAAATACTGTGTTAAAGTCACGAAGCAGGATGCTGCTGCTCTTTGTCGGACTATATGGGGCATCAGATTCACTCTTTAAACCCGAGAGACACGTGCAATCTTTCTTTCTTACAATTCAGCAAATGGCTTCTGCCTGCAATGGAGAACGATGTCATGCACAGCGAGATGAGATGCATTCAATAGACCTATCGCTAAACCACGCCCCAAATACAATTTGTCCAATCATATCACAGCGAAAATCCCTCCTGGCAGAAAACTCGGACATCACCAGAAAAGCCGTTTGTGGGGCGCATCAAACCAAAACCAGACGTCTGTGATCGAAACCACTGTGAAGAGTTCAGTTTCTATGTTTATTATCTAGCTAATATCTGATGGTGAAACGCTGTGCGTGGGGTACCTGTAATTCGGACACCAGGTCCTGAAAGACTGGATGGAGGAGTATATGTCGTACCTTTTCCGAAGCCCAAAAGAAAACTCGACAAATGCAAGCGGTGGATTATGCTGTGTCGTCGACCACATACACAACTGAATGTGAAGACAATTACCAAGGACACTTATGTTTGCTCAAAGGTAAGGTCAATTCATAAAGACATAATATTTGACGGCATGTATTAGAAACGTAGACCAAACTATTAGTTTGCTAACGATTGACTTTGACTGCCAACTAGCTAGCGTATATCCAGCCCAGCTAGCTAACGTTAGCTGCCAACTTGTTAGCCAGCTAACTAGCTACAGTGTTATCAACATCAACGTTTGCTGTCTGACTTTTCGTCCTCGCTAGTTAGCTGGTGTTTTTAGCTAACTTTTGCTAACTGTCTTTTCACCTCAAAGCACTTCAGAGATGGGAAGCCAACTCTGGAATATCCAGATCCCATCCGGGCTCTCGTGTGTGCTGCTCCGAAAAGACACAGACCCTCACCCAAACAAAGGTAACTTTACAGTCAGCCAGGTGCATAACAGTGAACATGATGACCAACAAGGACAGTTATAGTTATAGATTTAATGTAGTGACCACCACTGCTAACATTCAACATCATATTATCATTTCAATGGTTACACAACAGTCACCACTACACACGACAGGCAACAAGATTAGATATTTTATATTAAGAAATACATGGCTACCTTTTTACTCTTGCTTTTAACTGTTAACTTTCATCTGCTCTTGCTTCTATTTTAATGTTATTTTAACTTGAACTCCCCCCGCGGCCATTATCAACGGTCATTCACGGTCGGCTTTGTTTGTCCGAGTTTTCAAAGGGGGCGTGGCTTAGCGATAGGTCGAAGCTAAAGGCATGGAAGTACATGACATACAATACAGAGACAATATTTAAGCGCTTTGAGCACCAGGAAAAGCTTTATATGTTTCACACCGCATCCTCTACAAACTCCTGGTCCTCACTTACAAAGCACTCCACCATCTGGCCCCCCCCTACCTCACTGACCTCCTCATCCTCTACCATCCACCCCGGACCCTCAGATCCACCTCAGCCGGTTTGCTTTCCATCCCCAAGGCCAAACTCCGGAGCTTCAGGGACAGAGCCTTCTCTGTGGCAGCCCCGAAGCTCTGGAACTCCCTCCCCCAAGACCTCCGTGAGTCTGAGTCCCTCACCCTGTTCCGGTCCCGCCTCAAAACCCACCTCTTCAACTCTGTATCCATAAGCCCCCCCCCCTCTCAACCAACTTCCTCCTGACTGCTTTTCTGTTGTGTTTTGTTTCTTTTTGGCTTTGTCTCTGTGTTGTTTGTCTACCCTCCCAAATGTAAAGCTAACGATTGACTTTGACTAAAAAAAGCGTCTTTGGGTTCAAGAAAAGCGCTATAGAAATAACATATATTATTATTATTATAAATAACATGCATTATAATTATTATTAATACATAAAGAGGTAAATGTGTAAAATAGTGAACCTTCATTATAAGAAACAGAATAAAAGCATTATCAACATGAGATCATTGATTATAAAAGCCGACAGAAACCATAAAACGTGCATAAAGTACCGGCTACCAGAAATGGACTTTTTTGTTATTTTTGCATTATTTGGTTGAAACAGCGCTAATTAGGATAATTTAAAATACCTTAGACTTGGTTGTAATCTTCCACAAGTGGTGATTTGGTGACGTGATGATGCAAAGTCTTTATAGACCTTTCATTGTGAAGAGACAATGTGGGGTTTGTTAAATCTAACATATTTAGTGATGAGGAGGATAAATATACAGCTTTATTTATTTAGAAATGCTGCATTGATTAAGATCATGTACTTGTTGTTTTTTGTCCGGGTCCTTGCTAGTCCACACTCCATCCAGCAGGTGGCGGTAATGCACCTCTAACGCTTGTTTCCACCCCTTCATTAAATCCGAAGAAGAAGAAGAATCCTTAGTGCGCATGTCTGTTCTGTCGGAGGATAAACAAACAGGATCCAGGTGATAAATAAAGACTCACCCTCAGCAGGTACATCTCTAACTGTAACCTCATTAAACACTAAGGGGCTTTAACTCCTCCTGGACTCGAGTCTGTATATTAAAACCGCGAGCTAGCTGATGTTAGCAACAGCTAATGCTAACCAGTTTGGAGTTTGTTAGCTCGAAGCTAACTGCTGTTTTCTGACAACAACACTAACGTGTATTGTGTTATTGTGTAACATTTGAGACTCTGTCTGTAGTTGAATTCCCGACACATGAGCTGCTAACGTATATTTAACTATAATGTAACCTCATATCTGTATATCTGAAGCTGTACCGGAGTTTAAATCACGTTGTTTGTTTTAGTTTTTTCTACCATTCCTGCTGTAAATACATGTTTATTCTGAGCTGTTTTCTGATTATCCCCGTGAATATTCTCATGTCTTCTCTCTGTGTGTTTCTGTCTTATCCTGTTGCTGTTTTAACTCCTGATGTATATGAATAAAGCTCCATCTTATCTCAGCTGTTAGGCCGTTAGCTCCAGGTTAAAGTGCACAGTGCTAAATGCTACTGTTCAGAGGGGATTAACTGAGTTGTAGCTAACAAGCTAACTGACAGCTAGTTGTAGCTAACAAGCTAACTGACAGCCACAACACAGAGCCAGCCAATCAGAGCAGACCTGAGCATCAGCAGTATATTTCCCTTGAAACATTCATTTCACTTATTTTTCACATTTAGAATTTTGCCCAGAGCTTTTAAACTTTCTTCCCAGAATCAGGACTTTTTTTTAAATTAGAAAAAAAAATCATAATTTCATTTTTTCCCTTTTTAATTTGACTTTTTCTCACATTATGACTTTTTTCCAAAATGTTTTACCAGAATTAAGATTTTTTTCAAAAATAATTTAGAGTTTTTATTTGCAAAATGTTCTTCCTTACAATACAACATTTTTTCCTAAAATGTTTTCCTTATATTTCACTTTTTTTTATAATTTTATATTTTTTCCTTCGAAATTGACTTTTTCTCAGATTATGGCTTTTTTTCCAAAATGTCTTATTTGGTTAAAAATTTCATTTTTTTCTTATATTTCAGATTTATGACAGAACTTTTGCTTTTTCTCTCAGATAGTGACTTTCCTCGTAATTTGACTTATTTTTCAAAATGAGAATTTTTACAGATTTTAGATTTTTTTCTCAGAATTTCATTTTTTTTAAGAATTCTACACATTTTGAAAAATAAGTCAAATTCTAAGGAAAAAGTGAAATTTGAGAAAAAAAGTGAACTTTGAGAAAGATTTTTAAATTGTAAGGAAGAACATTTTGCAAATATGTCATTTCTCAAGATGTCACTTTTTACTCTGAATTAAGATTTTTTTTTTCATAATTTGACTTTTCCCCAGTGACCTCATCTCTGCACCTGTTGGTGTTTGACTCGCAGTGTTTGTGTTTGCAGATGTGAGGATGGGGAAGTCTTTCTCTCTCCTCACGAAGCAGCCCGATGAGGGTCAGGACAGCATGGCGTCTCCTCTGGAGGAAGAGGAGGAGGAGAAGGTGGGAGACATCTCTGCGTTCCCGTACGTTGAGTTCACGGGACGGGACAGCGTCACGTGTCCCTCCTGCCAGGGAACCGGACGCATCCCCAGAGGTAACACACCTTTACTGACTTCTTAAAGGTCTCCTATCATGCAAAATGCACTTTTTGATGTCTTTTCTACATCAATGTGTCCCCCGTGTGTCCCCGGTGTGTGTCCCCGGTGTGTGTCCCCGGTGTGTGTCCCCGGTGTCCCCCCCCGGTGTGTCAGGAGACTCACTAAGTGATGTCTCCTCTACATCACCATGTTTCCCCAGTGTCCCCCCGGTGTGTCAGGAGACTCACTAAGTGATGTCTCCTCTACATCACCATGTTTCCCCAGTGTGTCCCCGGTGTGTCAGGAGACTCACTAAGTGATGTCTCCTCTACATCACCATGTGTCCCCGGTGTGTCCCCGGTGTGTCAGGAGACTCTCAAAGTGTCAGGAAATAAACCCCTCTCTTCTCCTCCGTACCCACATCTCTAAAAACGGGGGAGCAACGGAGCTGACCCAGATTTGCTGCGTCATGACCTAATATCAAAACACTTCATAGACATGTTACGTTCCCTCCTAAACTCGGGGTACCAAGGGAAGCAACAACATATACAAATGAGCGGGAGGAAAGAAGAAGACACACTTTATTAATCCACTGGCAAAATTAGTAGATGATGTTTATTTGTTAAAATAATGAAGAGGGCTCACCAGCCAATTTACACGTTTAAATAATGACAAACAAAAACAGCTTTCTTATAAAAGAAAACACGATCTGCCAAATTAGATTCAAGTCAGAAAGTAAAAAGACTGAATCAGAGGTCCAGGTATTCCCACTAACAGCTGAGCAGAGGTGGGAAGTATATACAAATACTTCGTTACTGTACTTAAGTACATGTTTCTGGTATCAGTACTTTACTCCACTACGTACTTTCTACTTCTCACATGTTGAACTCAAATACCTGTACTTTCTACTTCTCACATGTTGAACTCAAATACCTGTACTTTCTACTTCTTACATGTTGAACCCAAATACCTGTACTTTCTACTTCTTACATGTTGAACTCAAATACCTGTACTTTCTACTTCTTACATGTTGAACTCAAATACCTGTACTTTCTACTTCTTACATGTTGAACTCAAATACCTGTACTTTCTACTTCTTACATGTTGAACTCAATACCTGTACTTTCTACTTCTTACATGTTGAACTCAAATACCTGTACTTTCTACTTCTCACATGTTGAACACAAATACCTGTACTTTCTACTTCTTATGTGTTGAACACAAATACCTGTACTTTCTACTTCTCACATGTTGAACACAAATACCTGTACTTTCTACTTCTTACATGTTGAACTCAAATACCTGTACTTTCTACTTCTTACATGTTGAACTCAAATACCTGTACTTTCTACTTCTCACATGTTGAACACAAATACCTGTACTTTCTACTTCTTACATGTTGACTCAAATACCTGTACTTTCTACTTCTTACATGTTGAACTCAAATACCTGTACTTTCTACTTCTTACATGTTGAACTCAAATACCTGTACTTTCTACTTCTTACATGTTGAACTCAAATACCTGTACTTTCTACTTCTCACATGTTGAACCTCAATACCTGTACTTTCTACTTCTTACATGTTGAACTCAAATACCTGTACTTTCTACTTCTTACACTTTAAACTCAAATACCTGTACTTTCTACTTCTTACATGTTGAACTCAAATACCTGTACTTTCTACTTCTTACATGTTGAACACAAATACCTGTACTTTCTACTTCTTACATGTTGAACCCAAATACCTGTACTTTCTACTTCTTACATGTTGAACCCAAATACCTGTACTTGATACTTCTTACATGTTGAACCCAAATACCTGTACTTTATACTTCTTACATGTTGAACACAAATACCTGTACTTTCTACTTCTTACATGTTGAACCCAAATACCTGTACTTTCTACTTCTTATATGTTGAACACAAATACCTGTACTTTCTACTTCTTACATGTTGAACACAAATACCTGTACTTTATACTTCTTACATGTTGAACACAAATACCTGTACTTTCTACTTCTTACATGTTGAACACAAATACCTGTACTTTCTACCTCTCACATGTTGAACACAAAATACCTGTACTTTCTACTTATCTACAACATGTTAGTGACACAAATACCTTGTACTTCCTACTTCTTAACATGTTGAACAACAAATACCTGTACTTTATTCTACTTCCTTACAATGTTGAAACACCAATAACTGTACGTTCTACTGCTTACATGTTGAACACAAATACGGGAAACCTGTACTTTCTACTTCTTACATGTTGAACTCAAATACCTGTACTTTCTACTTCTTACATGTTGAACACAAATACCTGTACTTTCTACTTCTTACATGTTGAACCAAATACCTGTACTTTCTACTTCTTACATGTTGAACACAAATACCTGTACTTTCTACTTCTTACATGTTGAACACAAATACCTGTACTTTCTACTTCTTACATGTTGAACACAAATACCTGTACTTTCTACTTCTTACATGTTGAACCCAAATACCTGTACTTTCTACTTCTTACATGTTGAACCAACTACCTGTACTTTCTTCTACTTCTTACATGTTGAACCAAATACCTGTACTTTCTACTTCTTACATGTTGAACCAAATACCTGTACTTTCTACTTCTTACATGTTGAACTCAAATACCTGTACTTTATACTTCTTACATGTTGAACACAAATACCTGTACTTTCTACTTCTTACATGTTGAACACAATACCTGTACTTTCTACTTCTTACATGTTGAACTCAAATACCTGTACTTTCTACTTCTTACATGTTGAACTCAAATACCTGTACTTTCTACTTCTTACATGTTGAACTCAAATACCTGTACTTTCTACTTCTTACATGTTGAACTCAAATACCTGTACTTTCTACTTCTTACATGTTGAACTCAAATACCTGTACTTTCTACTTCTTACATGTTGAACACAAATACCTGTACTTTCTACTTCTTACATGTTGAACCAAATGTACTTTCTACTTCTTACATGTTGAACTCAAATACCTGTACTTTCTACTTCTTACATGTTGAACTCAAATACCTGTACTTTCTACTTCTTACATGTTGAACACAAATACCTGTACTTTCTACTTCTTACATGTTGAACTCAAATACCTGTACTTTCTACTTCTTACATGTTGAACACAAATACCTGTACTTTCTACTTCTTACATGTTGAACTCAAATACCTGTACTTTCTACTTCTTACATGTTGAACTCAAATACCTGTACTTTCTACTTCTCTCATGTTGAACACAAATACCTGTACTTTCTACTTCTTACATGTTGAACTCAAATACCTGTACTTTCTACTTCTTACATGTTGAACTCAAATACCTGTACTTTCTACTTCTTACATGGTTGAACTCAAATACCTGTACTTTCTACTTCTACATGTTGAACTCAAATACCTGTACTTTCTACTTCTCACATGTTGACCCAAATACCTGTACTTTATACTTCTTACATGTTGAACTCCAAATACCTGTACTTTCTACTTCTTACAATTGTTTGCAACTCAAATACCTGTACTTTCTACTTCTTACATGTTGAACTCAAATACCTGTACTTTATAACTTCTTACATGTGAACACAAATACCTGTACTTTCTACTCTCTACATGTTGAACCCCAATACCTGTACTTTCTACTTCTTACATGTTGAACCCAAAACTGTACCTTTATACTTCTTACATTTGAACCAAAACCTGTACTTTTACTCTTACATGTTGAACCCAAATACCTGTACTTTCTACTTCTTACATGTTGAACTCAAATACCTGTACTTTCTACTTCTTAATGTTTGAACACAATACCTGTACTTTCTACTCTCTTACATGTTGAACACCAAATACCTGTACTTTCTACTTCTTACATGTTGAACCAAATACCTGTACTTTCTACTTCTTACATGTTGAACTCAAATACCTGTACTTTCTACTTCTTACATGTTGAACCAAATACCTGTACTTTCTACTTTCTTACATGTTGAACTCAAATACCTGTACTTTCTACTTCTTACATGTTGAACTCAAATACCTGTACTTTCTACTTCTTACATGTTGAACCAAATACCTGTACTTTCTACTTCTTACATGTTGAACACAAATACCTGTACTTTCTACTTCTTACATGTTGAACCAAATACCTGTACTTTCTACTTCTTACATGTTGAACTCAAATACCTGTACTTTCTACTACTCTTACATGTTGAACCAAATACCTGTACTTTCTACTTCTTACATGTTGAACCAAATACCTGTACTTTCTACTTCTTACATGTTGAACCAAATACCTGTACTTTCTACTTCTTCACATGTTGAACACAAATACCTGTACTTTCTACTTCTTACATGTTGAACACAAATACCTGTACTTCTACTTCTTACATGTTGAACTCAAAATACCTGACTACTTTCTACTTCTTACTGTTGAACTCAAACATACTGTACTTTCTACTTCTTACTGTTGAACTCAAACTACCTGTACTTTATTCTACTTCTTACATGTTTGAACCCAAATACCTGTACTTCTACTTCTTACATGTTGAACTCAAATACCTGTACTTTATACTTCTTACAGTGTTGAACACAAATACCTGTACTTTCTACTTCTACATGTTGAACCCAAATACCTGTACTTTCTACTTCTTACATGTTGAACTCAAATACCTGTACTTTCTACTTCTCAACATGTTGAACTCAAATACCTGTACTTTCTACTTCTCACATGTTGAACACAAATACCTGTACTTTCTACTTCTTACATGTTGAACTCAAATACCTGTACTTTCTACTTCTTACATGTTGAACACAATACCTGTACTTTCTACTTCTTACATGTTGAACTCAAATACCTGTACTTTCTACTTCTTACATGTTGAACTCAATACCTGTTACTTTCTACATTCTCTCATCGTTGAACACAAATACCTTGTACTTTCTACTGTCTTACATGTTGAACTCAACTACCTGTACTGCTTTCTACTTCTTACATGTTGATGACCCAAATACCTGTACTTTCTACTTCTTACATGTTGAACACAATACCGTGTACTTTCTACTTCTTACATGTTGAACTCAAATACCTGTACTTTCTACTTTCTTCACACTTTGAAACCTCAATACCTGTTGCTACTTTCTACTTACTTACATGTTGAACTCAACATTACCTTTACTTTCTACTTTCTTACATGTTGAACTCAAATGACCTGTACTTTCTACTTCTTACATGTTGAACGCAAAACCTGTACTTTCTACTTCTTACATGTTGAACTCAAATACCTGTACTTTCCTCTTCTTACCTGTTTGACTCAAATCCCTGTACTTTCTACTTCCTTACATGTTGAACCCAATACCTGTACTTTCTACTTCCTACATGTTGAACTCAAATACCCTGTACTTCTACTTCTTACATGTTGAACTCAAATACCTGTACTTTCTACTTCTTACATGTTGAACACAAATACCTGTACTTTCTTACTTCTTACGTGTTGAAACTCAAATACCTGTACTTTCTACTATCTTACATGTTGAACTCAAATACCTGTACTTTCTACTTCTTCATGTTGAACCCAAATACCTGTACTTTCTACTTCTTACATGTTGAACATCAAATACCTGTACTTTCTACTTCTTACATGTTGAACTCAAATACCTGTACTTTCTACTTCTTACATGTTGAACTCAATACCTGTACTTTCTACTTCTTACATGTTGAACACAAATACCTGTACTTTCTACTTCTTACATGTTGAACTACAAATACCTGTACTTTCTACTTCTTACATGTTGAACTCAAATACCTGTACTTTCTACTTCTTACATGTTGAACTCAAATACCTGTACTTTCTACTTCTTACATGTTGAACTCAAATACCTGTACTTTCTACTTCTTACATGTTGAACTCAAATACCTGTACTTTCTACTTCTTACATGTTGAACTCAAATACCTGTACTTTCTACTTCTTACATGTTGAAACAAATACCTGTACTTTCTACTTCTTACATGTTGAACTCAAATACCTGTACTTTCTACTTCTTACATGTTGAACTCAAATACCTGTACTTTCTACTTCTTACATGTTGAACCAAATACCTGTACTTTCTACTTCTACATGTTGAACTCAAATACCTGTACTTTCTACTTCTTACATGTTGAAAAATACCTGTACTTTCTACTTCTTACATGTTGAACTCAAATACCTGTACTTTCTACTTCTTACATGTTGAACCCAAATACCTGTACTTTCTACTTCTTACATGTTGAACTCAAATACCTGTACTTTCTACTTCTTACATGTTGAACCAAATACCTGTACTTTCTACTTCTTACATGTTGAACTCAAATACCTGTACTTTCTACTTCTTACATGTTGAACTCAAATACCTGTACTTTCTACTTCTTACATGTTGAACTCAAATACCTGTACTTTCTACTTCTCACATGTTGAACCCAAATACCTGTACTTTCTACTTCTTACATGTTGAACTCAAATACCTGTACTTTCTACTTCTTACATGTTGAACTCAAATACCTGTACTTTCTACTTCTAATGTTGAACTCAAATACCTGTACTTTCTACTTCTTACATGTTGAACTCAAATACCTGTACTTTCTACTTCTTACATGTTGAACTCAAATACCTGTACTTTCTACTTCTTACATGTTGAACTCAAATACCTGTACTTTTCTGCTTCTCACATGTTGAACACAAATACCTGTACTTTCTACTTCTTACATGTTGAACTCAAATATCCTGTACTTTCTACTTCTTACATGTTGAACACAAATACCTGTACTTTCTACTTCTCACATGTTGAACTCAAATACCTGTACTTTCTACTTCTTACATGTTGAACACAAATACCTGTACTTTCTACTTCCTACTTCTCACATATTGAACTCAAATACCTGTACTTTCTACTTCTCACATGTTGAACTCAAATACCTGTACTTTCTACTTCTTACATGTTGAACACAAATACCTGTACTTTCTACTTCCTACTTCTCACATGTTGAACTCAAATACCTGTACTTCCTACTTCTCACATGTTGAACTCAAATACCTGTACTTTCTACTTCTTACATGTTGAACTCAAATACCTGTACTTTCTACTTCTTACATGTTGAACTCAAATACCTGTACTTTCTACTTCTTACATGTTGAACTCAAATACCTGTACTTTCTGCTTCTCACATGTTGAACACAAATACCTGTACTTTCTACTTCTTACATGTTGAACTCAAATATCTGTACTTTCTACTTCTTACATGTTGAACACAAATACCTGTACTTTCTACTTCTCACATGTTGAACTCAAATACCTGTACTTTCTACTTCTTACATGTTGAACACAAATACCTGTACTTTCTACTTCCTACTTCTTACATGTTGAACTCAAATATCTGTACTTTCTACTTCTCACATGTTGAACTCAAATACCTGTACTTTCTACTTCCTACTTCTTACATGTTGAACTCAAATACCTGTACTTTCTACTTCTTACATGTTGAACTCAGATACCTGTACTTTCTTCTTACATGTTGAACTCAAATACCTGTACTTTCTACTTCTTACATGTTGAACCCAAATACCTGTACTTTCTACTTCTTACATGTTGAACCCAAATACCTGTACTTTCTACTTCTTACATGTTGAACTCAAATACCTGTACTTTCTACTTCTTCACATGTTGAACTCAAAATACCTGTACTTTCCTACTTCTACATGTTGAACTCAAATACCTGTACTTTCTACTTCTTACATGTTGAACTCAAATACCTGTACTTTCTACTTCTTACATGTTGAACACAAATACCTGTACTTTCTACTTCTTACATGTTGAACACAAATACCTGTACTTTCTACTTCTACATGTTGAACTCAAATACCTGTACTTTCTACTTCTTACATGTTGAACTCAAATACCTGTACTTTCTACTTCTTACATGTTGAACTCAAATACCTGTACTTTCTACTTCTTACATGTTGAACACAAATACTTCTACTTTTCTACTTCTCTCATGTTGAACTCAAATACCTGTACTTTCTACTTCTTACATGTTGAACTCAAATACCTTGTACTTTCTACTTCTCTACATGTTGAACTCAAATACCTGTACTTTCTACTTCTTACATGTTGAACTCAAATACCTGTACTTTTCTACTTCTTCTACATGTTGAACTCAAATACCTGTACTTTTCTACTCTCTACATGTTGAACTCAAATACCTGTACTTTCTACTTCTCACATGTTGAACTCAAATACCTGTACTTTCTACTTCTCACATGTTGAACTCAAATACCTGTACTTTCTACTTCTTACATGTTGAACTCAAATACCTGTACTTTCTACTTCTTACATGTTGAACTCAAATACATGTACTTTCTACTTCTCACATGTTGAACTCAAATACCTGTACTTTCTACTTCTTACATGTTGAACACAAATACCTGTACTTCTACTTCTCACATGTTGAACTCAAATACCTGTACTTTCTACTTCTACATGTTGAACTCAAATACCTGTACTTTCTACTTCTTACATGTTGAACTCAAATACCTGTACTTTCTACTTCTTACATGTTGAACTCAAATACCTGTACTTTCTACTTCTTACATGTTGAACTCATACCTGTACTTTCTACTTCTTACATGTTGAACTCAAATACCTGTACTTTCTACTTCTTACATGTTGAACTCAAATACCTGTACTTTCTACTTCTTACATGTTGAACTCAAATACCTGTACTTTCTACTTCTTACATGTTGAACTCAAATACCTGTACTTTCTACTTCTTACATGTTGAACTCAAATACCTGTACTTTCTACTTCTTACATGTTGAACTCAAATACCTGTACTTTCTACTTCTCACATGTTGAACTCAAATACCTGTACTTTCTACTTCTTACATGTTGAACCCAAATACCTGTACTTCTACTTCTTACATGTTTGAACTCAAATATCCTGTACTTCTACTTCTACATGTTGAACACAAATACCCTGTACTTTCTACTTCTTACATGTTGACACAAATACCTGTACTTTCTACTTCTCACATGTTTGAACTCAAATTACCTGTACTTTGCTACTCTCTTCATGTTGAACTCAAATACTGTACTTTCTACTTCTCACATGTTGAACTCCAATACCTGTACTTTCTACTTCTTACATGTCTGAACTCAAATACGACTTTCTACTTCTCACATGTTGAACTCAAATACCTGTACTTTCTACTTCTCACATGTGAACTCAAATACCTGTACTTCTACTTCTCACATGTTGAACTCAAATACCTGTACTTTCTACTTCTCACATGTTGAACTCAAATACCTGTACTTTCTTTACTTCTTACATGTTGAACTCAAAATACCTGTACTTTCTACTTCTTACATGTTGAACTCAAATACCTGTACTTTCTACTTCTTACATGTTGAACTCAAATACCTGTACTTTCTACTTCTACATGTTGAACTCAAATACCTGTACTTTCTACTTCTTACATGTTGAACTCAAATACCTGTACTTTCTACTTCTTACATGTTGAACTCAAATACCTGTACTTTCTACTTTACATGTTGAACTCAAATACCTGTACTTTCTACTTCTTACATGTTGAACTCAAATACCTGTACTTTCTACTTCTTACATGTTGAACTCAAATACCTGTACTTTCTACTTCTCTCATTTTCCAAACAGCTGGTTCCTTTAGTCTGAATGTGTGTTTGGTGCGTGATCATTATTCTTTAGAGTCATTGCGTGCCTATTGATTTGAACACGATCCGTGTATCCATCATTTCCTGGTCTTCTCTAAAGAAGAGGGACCAATGGAAACGTTGTCATGTTGCCGTTGTTCAGCATGGAAACATTCATTAGCTAACAATGACATTATTGTTCTATTAATATAAAGGGAGGTCAGGTACTCTTTAAAGCAGCTGCTAGTTATGGGTACTTTTTACTGAAGGACACTTCAAAGCCTCTTTACTTTTACTTGAGTAAAGAAGTTTAGTCAGTACTTCTACTTTCACCAGAGTGTTTTTTAAACATGAGTATCTGTACTTCTACGTGAGTACAGGATGTGTGTACTTCTACTTGAGTAAAGGATGTGAGTACTTCTACTTGAGTGAAGGATGTGTGTACTTCTACTCGAGTAAAGGACGTGTACTTCTACTTGAGTACAGTATGTGTGTACTTCTACTTGAGTAAAGGATGTGTACTTCTACTTGAGTACAGTATGTGTGTACTTCTACTCGAGTAAAGGATGTGTACTTCTACTTGAGTACAGTATGTGTGTACTTCTACTTCAGGGTTTCCCACACATAGACTATACCTGGGCGGGCCGCCCAGGTATAGTAACGGCCGCCCAAGTATATTTCGCGACCCATTTAGTTTTTTTTAGTTTTTTTTATACATTTTTTTTTTTTATTCGTCCGTGACCACGACGCCATCTGCGATCGATTAACTTGTAGACAATGATCCCTCGCTCCCTTGCTCTGATCTCGCCTCCTTCTGGCCTGTTAAGTGGCCTGCCTCACACAGGGTGACTGGCTGTCCACATGATGTGGCCTGCCGACATGGCCACTGTCATACAGATCATAAATCAAAGCCCTTGATTGGTCTCTGTGTGTCATTCAAGCTCGGGATAACCTCAGCTCAGGTGAGGTAAAGGACTCTGAGTGTTTAGATAGTTAACTTAGTTCTCAGTGGGTCTCAAACGGTGTGGCCACCATTTATGTAAACACATATTTCCATTAGAGAGGGTAGTGATTGGTCTAATTGATAGTGAGGTGGGCTGAAGATCGGAAGGCTGTGAGTTCAAATCCCGCCAGGAACACCACCACTAGTGTGCCCTTGAGTAAGGCACTTAGCCCTTAGTTACTCCAGGGAGAATGTCCCTGTAATCGGTCATTACAAGTCGCTTTGGATAAAAGCGTCAGCTAAATGAAATGTAATGTGATTAGTCAAATATGCATGAATAAATAAATAAAAAGTTAACTAGGTGAGAAAAGGTAAGATACACTTTTAAAACTTGTTGAGAGAAAACTAGTCTTTGCTGCTGCCTCAAAGAGGAGGGGGGGAGAGGAGGGAGAGGGGGGAGACAGGAGAGGCTGATTCAGGAGCACAGACACACTCACAACTATAAATGAACCAAAAATAAATTAACAAGTTTCAGTGTTTTTTTCATATTGGAAATGGTATGTTGTTGGTTATGGCCTTGATTTTATGATTATTGAAATGTATACAGTTCTGTTTAATATAGGTGTTTCCATAGATCTAGTCCAGGGGTGGCCAACCCGCGGCTCTCGAGCCGCATGCGGCTCTTTGCCTAGTTTCATGCGGCTCTTCAGTTCATATCGAATTGTATATGTGTGAGTTTGGGGGAGAGACACTGACTCCTGACTAGTGTTGCACGGTGTACCGATACTTGAAAGGTACCGCGATACCCTGCCCTTAAAAATGTTACGATTCCTCCGTTTCATTAGTATCGGTACTTTAAGAATGACGGGGGAAAGTACTCCGGTGAGAAAGCGCTTTTTTAATAAGAGCCGTGTGTGTTCAGCGCTCTGCTTCCACTCCCTGCACTGCAGCCGTGCCTGCAGTCCCGCCCCTCTCAAGCACGCTCTAAGTCCCTCCCCTCTCAAGCACGCTCTAAGTCCCTCCCCTCTCTCGTGCACGCGCTAGCTGCCAGAGCATGTGAGAAAACGAGAAGCATGGCTGCAAGTGGGAGTGCAACTGCCGCTGCGCCTCGGCTTGTTGACAAAAAAGACGCCAGAAGCGAAATTTTGAAGTATTTGAGCTATATCTCTGACAGTGAGGGCAAGCCTACGGACACCACGAGGCCTGTCTGTAAGAAATGTATTAATTGTATTTAATAGGAAATCTTGTCATTTATTTAATTTATTGTTCTCATTGTTTAAAAGTTTGTGTTATGGTTATGGTTCTGGTGTGAAATAAAGCACAATAATTACATTTAAGACTGTTTTTTAAGAAAAGTATCGAAAAATAATCGGAATCGCAATTCTTGACTTGGTATCGAAACCAAAATGTTGGTATCGTGACAACACTAGCTACTCCTGACAGTTAAACCTGATATTTAGTAGGTCTGTTAAGTATTAACGTAATTTGGCTGGTCAAAGTTGTTTGGGCTCGGATAAAATCGCTCCGTTACTTTCGTCCCGGCTCCCGGTGTGTATGTGTGGTGTCAGGTGTCAGTATGAGAGGATGACAGCAAGTCTAATTTTGATGTGGCCCAAGAGCCAATCACAATAATACCTGCGATGCAGTGAACCAATCACCTTTGAAGGGGGGAAACCTATCGTTGATTAAACACTATCCAGTGTTTCCCCTACCATTGTTTTGGAGGGGCGCTGCGCCCCGCCAACGGAGCCCCGCGCCCCCCCCTGAAATTCAAGGTGTTTAAAAAATATATATAATTTTTTTTTTTTAAATATATATAGCACCAAATTGCAAATAATCTATAACTACTGTCACTTTTCACATTGAACATGTGCTCTTTTATTAAATAAACTAAACGCTTTCATTTTAAGTTGTGAATTTAGTGTTTTTGACCCTAAGAAACACTGATGCATTAATCAATAACAATAATACACAGCTCCTCTCTCTGCTCCAGAGGATTTAAAAAATATATATCCCAATGCCACAAAAATGCATCAGTGACGTGGTTGAAATCTTGTCTCCAGAAAACAAAAAAACGGAAACAAGCGGTATCAGTGCCTGTGTGTTTGATGTGGCTCTTTGCAGTAACATAGAAGAAATGTGGCTCTTAACCTCTGACTGGTTGGCCACCCCTGATCTAGTCTCTTTATTTTCCCCTCAAAATGCACCAGATTGATGCATTTAACTCCAAAATAAAAAATAAAATCTTACCGGGGGGGGCATGCCCCTGGACCCCCCTAGAGGATTTGAGGTCGACCCCCACTAAAAATCACATGGATAGGTTCCTAAATACATTAATAAATACATTTATTTTTTAAAATAGTAACCCATTTCCATATGTTCATGTGTGGGTAGTAGATTTAAACTATAGGGCTATCATTATGGACCCTGCCTGTACCTGTTCGCTCTGCCATCGCGTGAAGGGTCTGCTAACAAGCGACCAACAGAAAGGTTAATGTTGTTGCACGTCACCTCAACCCCCCCCCGCTACCACCACCCCCCAAAGTATATTTCAGATCTGTGGGAAACACTGGCAGTTAATGGACCAGCACCAGAGGCGTTCCCATACACACAGGCGTTGGAGCTGTTCTTCATGAAATCCCAGAAGGATGAAGTGCTCTGACAAACAGTGCCATCTTTGCGCAAAATGATTATACCGGAATGAAAAGTCAATAAATAATGTTGTTAAAACTTTTTTTTTTTTTTCGCGCACCCCCCCCCAGGAAGTGTACTTCTACTTGAGGAAAGGAAGTGTACTTCTACTCGAGTAAAGGAAGTGTACTTCTACTTGAGGAAAGGAAGTGTACTTCTACTCGAGTAAAGGAAGTGTACTTCTACTGAGTACAGTATGTGTGTACTTCTACTCGAGTAAAGGATGTGTACTTCTACTTGAGTAAAGGAAGTGTACTTCTACTTGAGTACAGTATGTGTGTACTTCTACTCGAGTAAAGGATGTGTACTCTTGCCACTAACAGCTGACTCTCTGTTTCTGTCTCAGGACAGGAGAACCAACTGGTGGCTCTGATCCCTTACAGCGACCAGAGGCTGAGGCCCCGCAGGACGTGAGTATTTACACTTAGTTTGATTACACAGGGATTTAAGGGTTAAGAGAAATCATAATGACTTAAAACGTATATATTCTCCCTTTCTTAATCAAATAAATGTCTTGTTATCTTTAAAAGTCTCAGTTTTATTTGATCTTTTCTTGTTCAAACATCTTGTGTCTTTTTATAATTGTATTTCCTGTGATTATTATAATACTGTGTGGGTCATAAATGTGAGCAGGATATATCCAAACATTAACCAGGTAGTTTAAAACCAAGACCTGTGTGTGTGTGTGTGTGTGTGTGTGTGTGTGTACAGGGTGTGGCAGGGTGTACGGTAGGGCTGTGCAATTAATCGTATTTTAATCGCGATTACGATTATGGTTTGCGACGATTATGAAAACAGCATAATTGACAAAATACGATTATTTTGCTGGGTGCGCTTTAGCCCCTCCCTAAAAGCCCACTCGGCCACGTGGGAGTGACGTGTTGTGAGTGTTCAGCGCGAGCGAAGAAGTCAGAACAAGAGCAGCAACTCGTTAAAAAGAAGAGATATTACAGGTGCCATTACATTTCACATCGCTAAAGATATGTGCCCAGTTAGCACTGTTAGCAACCAGGGCTTTAAGCAACTTGTCAACACGTTGGACAAGCGTTACGCGATGCCGTCTCGGTATTATTTCAGCAGGTCTGCGCTGCCTGCGCTATATGACAAATGCCGTGGGGAAGTTGAGAGAGATGTGGCTTCAGCTGACTACTTTGCCACCACAACGGACCTATGGTCTAGCCCAGGGGTGCCCCAACCAGTCGATCGCAAGATTGTCTAAAAATAGAACAACAATATTCTGTTTTATCGTTAATGTCCTGTAACATAATCTTCCTGTGCCAGAATAATGCACTTGAACGCATCAAAGCTTTTGTGATTGGCCGGCGTCACCCCCTGTGTCGGGGCGTGGCTGAGGGTCTTCAGTACAGGTGGCAATATCGTCCCCTACCTGCGCTCATCTCTGAAACCAGACCATGTAAACAGGCTGGTGTTTCTAGCGAACAATCTTTAAGAGATGACACGAGCAGCCCTACCAGCATTTGCCATGGTGGCCTAAACATTTTTATTTGGTCTTAAATTGTAGTTCAACATTTATTTCCTGTTACTTTTGGACCATGACGGTTGGCCAGCCTTCAACGTTTAAAGGAATGCTCCACTCATTAGATAATTAATCAAAACGTCAGTATTTAGTGAAACATTATGTTTAAACCATACCCTGAAGAAATCAGCGATATTCCCGGTAAATAATGATTTTATAGCTCTTTTTTTATCAAAACCTGTATATTCCGTCAGGCCGCTGCCATTTTGCCCATTTTCAGTAGTCACGTGATGGTCGTGACGTCATCCATGCGTTCACTTTGTAAACACACGAAAACATGGAGTATTTGAGTTCGGACTCGTCAGCCGAGGAAGAAGTTTTGAGCAATATGAAGAGATTGGATGGGGGAATTCAGCCATACAGGTTCGAGCCTACTTAGTAGATACAATGATTTTGATTACTAGATATGTATGCATGTAGTACCACCCTTACTAGCGATTCCCTCTCTAGTTTAGCATACTCAGCCTCGTTGTCCCTGGCCCTAGAACAGTGGTTCTCAAAGTGGGGGGCGCGCCCCCCCAGGGGGGCGCAGAGGCATGACAGGGGGGGCGCGAGAGACCAGGAGGAAAAATGGTTATTAAAAATAAAAAAAAGATTATAAAAAAAATAATATCATATTTTGAAAAATTATTGATTCGAAAATAATGATACAGTACTATTACGTCTGGGTCTCTGTGTGTCATTAGTGTGTGTGTGTGTGTGTGTGTGGTGTGTGTGTGTGTGTGTGTGTGTGTGTGTGGTGTGTGTGTGTGTGTGTGGTGTGTGTGTGTGTGGTGTGTGTGGTGTGTGTGTTGTGTGTGTGTGTGTGTGTGTGTGTGTGTGTGTGTGTGTGTGTGTGTGTGTGTGTGTGTGTGTGTGTGTGTGTGTGTGTGTGTGTGTGTGTGTGTGTGTGTGTGTGTGTGTGTGTGTGTGTGTGTGTGTGTGTGTGTGTGTGTGTGTGTGTGTGTGTGTGTGTGGCCATTTTGTGTGCGTGCGAGAGAGAGAGATAGCGTACCGGAGATCGTTGATGTTAGCTTCTGGTGCTAGCGAGCTATGCTAACGGATATAAGGAGTTTTTTAACAAACAAAGTGGAGGAGAGTCCTCTCCTGTCAGACTGAGAGGCTCAGTGAGCTAAAGGACTCTCAGTGTTAATCTCAGATGGGTCTCAAACGTTTGGTCACCATTAATGTAAGACAATTATTTCCGAGGCACACGTTTATATGATCATTATAGTTATAAGAAAATAAGAGAATACATGAAAAACAGCTATGAAATACTATATGACAGTAAAACAAGAATAAAGTTTTAAAAGAGTTGATTTATAAAATGTCCATAAAGAAATAGTAAATCTGTTTACAATTCTGTTTCATCTGGGTGTTGAGAGATGTATCCATAGATCTCTTCATTTTGCTCTCAAAGTGCACCAGATTGATGCTTTCAACTTCAATATTTAAAATCTTCCCGGGGGAGCATGCCCCCGGACCCCCCTATGTGAGGTCCACACACCACCTATAAAAATAGCACTTACCCCTGCTTACACCTATATGCCGAGACTTGATATCGAGCCTTCATTGTAACAGTCGCGGGTACATAGTGTATGTGCGTGGGGAGTGTTGCAGTAGAAAATTCCACTGTAGCGCCCGGTACATTAATGGGAAACCCTAAATGTTTGAGCATGCTCTATGAAAGGTCAAGCTACCCCACAGCACCCCCAAAATAAATCTCTGGCGCCGCCACTGAGCCTGACTATTTGTGTTGGGGGGGCCCCGACTTTTTTTTTTCTCCAAAGGGGGGGCCCTGACCGAAAAAGTTTGAGAACCACTGCCCTAGAACCACGATTTTATGGGGCCGGAAAAACTGGGGGAAAATACCCACTAGCCGGTACTACGCTATATGGAAAGGCCACCGTCCTGGCCTGGCCTGGACGATAAAGGACGTTTAAACGGGGCTACCCGCTGCAATGGAAATGCGCTATAACATACCTTATTCTTACTCCGAGCACTACTTCTGGTCCTCCGTCGCTTCACACTTGCAGAGGGCGATTTCTCACTGGCCCGAACTGGTGTCCTGGTCGGTGATGAAACCAGAAAGACCGATGGTACTGCATCTCCATTAAGTAATGGTTGTTCAATAAATCCCATGTTATGTTTTATCATACTCTCAGAGTAGTCGTCCGAAACTTGAATGTTCGCTGCATACATGGCGCCTGTGGATCTTTCCGGTTCGGGCCGGCCACATTTCGCTAGCCACTGCCTCCGAACGTACTTCCTACGCTTACCTTTTGGCAACAGATGGAACCGAGCATTCCGTGGATTGTTCCTATCAGAATTGTGGCAATGTTTCGCGATACAATGAGGCATATTTGAAGAGAGTAACTACAGTAAATAACATGAACATCAACGTGTCCTCGAAACCAAACGCATGGTTTACGTCCGGTAAAATGGCGCCGCCCACAGTGTTGATGTTATTTCGGTAATTAATCAGTTTAAAATCACTGATAATGTCATCGGATTAAAAGAAAGAAGACTGGCAGAGACGGGTCTGTTTTATCGGATGATAATTATTTAAAAATGAGTGTCATGAGCATACCATTCCTTTAACTGAGTGGAATATGTTGATTATGTTTTACCAACATGTTGGCTATATGTTAAGGAGTGTTCAGTAGTTTGTGACAGTGCACTGCAACATGTTTGAAATTTGCATTTATTTTGGTCTAATTATTTGTATTTATCATATTAATAATATATGTTTAGTATGGTTTTGGAAGAGCGCTCCAACATATTTGTTGATCTTGTTTTATTGTAAAATATTATTTGTTTTAAAGTTCAATAATGGTCAATGAATAATCGTCAAAATAATCGTGATATCAATTATTGACCAAATAATCGTGATTAGGATTTTTGCCATAATCGCACAGCCCTACTGTGTGGGTCCTAATGTGAGCAGGATATATCCAATATTAACCAGGTAGTTTAAAAAACCAATTACCTTGTCGTGTGTGTATGGTGTGTGTGGTGTGTGGTGTGTGTGTGTGTGTGTGTGTGTGTGTGTGTGTGTGGTGTGTGTGTGTTGTGTGTGTGTGTGTGTGTGTGGTGTGTGTTGTTGTGTGTGTGTGTGTTGTGTGTGTGTGGTGTGTGGTGTGTGTGTGTGTGTGTGTGTGTGTGTGTGTGCTGTGTGTGTGTGTGTGTGTGTGTGTGTGTGTGTGGTGTGTGTGTGTGCGTGTGTTGTGTGTGCTTGTGTGTTGTGTGTGGTTGTGTGTGTGTGTGTGTGTGTGTGTGTTTGTGTGCTCTGCAGAAAGTTTACGTCTCAGCGTCCGTGGCTGTCTGCCTGCTCCTCTCCAGCCTCGCCGTCTTCTTCCTCTTCCCTCGATCCATCGATGTTTCCTACGTCGGCGTGAAGTCGGTGTTCGTCAGCTACGACCAGGACAAGCGCAGCGTCTACCTCAACATCACGGTCAGCATTATATCATTTATGATGAGTGATATTAAAGCTCCCCAAAATAACGTTGACCCAAATAAATGTGACCAAAAAACAATTTGATAAAAAGAATGATTTGACCCAAAAAATAAAAAGTTAACAAAAAAAGAAATTTCACCAAAACATTTTTTGACTAAAATAAGGGATAAAAATACAAAATAAAAAGTAGTGTAAAAAGTCAATAGAATATAGATTTTAAATAATGTAAATTAAGAGAAGATTAAATACGGTTGATGCGATAATACCAACTGCTCATAGCCACAGTTCTAACAGAGTTGAGCTCCTCTACAGAAGTCCCGTTCGCTATCACACGGTTTAAATAGCCCTGTAAACACAGAGGGAGTCGGTGCTGTAAGTGCAATAAAGATGATTACACTAAAGGTGGGGTAGGTTTGAGAAACCGGCTCGAGATACACTTGTTGTTATATTCCATGGAATGCTCTAACATCCCGATAGCAATGAATATCTGAAGTCATCTGTGGAAGCCGGAGTGCTGTAGAAAGCTCGACCAATCATCTGAGCCGGCTAAAGTAACTGGATGGCCTACCTGCCTGTCAGCCTCCCATCTGGGCACAAACTGATCTCTGCCCTCATTGGTCCTGTGCGCGCTCGTGTGTGTTGGGGGAGGGGCTCTGTGAGGAAGGGGCAGATTTGTTCCGGCTGTGTATTTTCAGATTCTAGCCACTCGAGCTGGTTTCTCCAGAATCACCTGCCCCGCCTTTAAAGGGGATTCTTCACATGAAACTGAGCGTTTTGACTGAATACAAAACGTTGACTCAGCTTTCCCTCTCAGATGCTGTCGGCTGCAACTTGTTGATGAATCAAACCCAAATAAATCAATAAATGAATAATATTTTAAACACAGACGATATAAAAGCATTAACGACGTGCTTCAGAGAGTCCTGTGTTTTAACTATGAATGATGAAGCCTCCTGAT
>NW_022991847.1:0-52500 GCF_902827175.1 Gymnodraco acuticeps
AAGGTGAACTCTCCACTGTCTGCAAAGGGACGGCCGCCATCATTCATTCTCACTGCCAAGCCTGGCAATTAACTGTGACCACACACACACACACACACACACACACACACACACACACACACACACCACACACACACACAAACACACACACACACACACACACACACACACACACACCACACACACACACACACACACGTGCAGAACATGCACTGATTCACTCAATTGCAGATTTCCACGCAGATAAACTGACACTTATCCACCCTCTGAGATTCCCCCCTCTCATTCGGCAGCCTTCCACATGATGGAGTCTTACTTCATCACATGAGAAAATAGCTTCCAACCCCTCCCTTTTTCCAGAGCCATAAACCTTTTTATGTGAGAATAAGTGAGCACCAATGGAGACCAATTCATCAAACACTTTTAAGGGCCTCGGCGGAGAGAAAGAGCTAAAACCTCCTCTTAGAGTTATCGTGTAGTTCTGGATGCGGGACAAAAACTCAAGGTGCTCAACGTGAGTTATGGCTCGCTACGTGGCATTGTTTGAAATTTCACAGGGCTCAGGAGTGTGTAAAAAGAAATGGATGGTGCCCGCTTTATAACACCCTAATTTTCACGGCGGTTGAATTATTCCTTCACTTTTTTATCAATGAGAGGAAGACAAATCAAGCTCTCAATTAGAGACGTGACTGACAGAAAGTGAATGAGAGAAAGAGAGAGGCAATACAGTATGTAAGAAGTTGTGTGTGTGTGTGTGTGTGTGTGTGTGTGTGTGTGTGTGTTGTGTGTGTGTGTGTGTGTGTGTGTGTGTTGTGTGTGTGTGGTGTGTGTGTGTGTGTGGGATGTTAGTGATGAAAGAATACATCAGCGAGTGAATGAACAGCCCGTTGAAGAGAAGTGAGAGAAGCAGGGAATGAGAGGAGAAAGAGAGGTACTTTGAGGAAATGAAAATAAGAGTGTGGTTGACAAGCTGTATGTGAGTTGTTCTGACATTAACCACAATGAGAAGGCAGACACACACACACACACACACACACACACACACACACACACACACACACACTAACTGGCACTCATACTGGATTTGGAAAGAGCTGAACACATTGGGTGGGATCCTCTCTTTAAAATGCTCACACAGACAGCTTTCTGCACATGTGAAGGTGTGTGTGTGTGTGTGTGTGTGTGTGTGTGTGTGTGTGTGTGTGTGTGTGTGTGTGTGTGTGTGTGTGTGTGTGTGTGTGTGTGTGTGTGTGTGTGTGTGTGTGTGTGTGTGTGTGTGTGGTGTGGCAGTGTGGGTGGCAGTGTGTTCCCCACAGTGGCAGATTGCCGCCGGGCCCGCAGCCAAAATGATGGAGACGATAACTAATTGTTCAATCAGGCAATCTAATCCTGGCCAATCTCATTTCAAGTTTTGGTCTCTCCATCCCCCCCCCCCCCCCCGCCCTGCATACATTCCTTGACCTATCAAGCAGCTGCCTGGACCGAAACCCAAAATGTCAAAAAACAGGGAGCGCAGGAGGAGGACGGGATAGCTATGTTGGGAAATTCAAAATGTACTTTTGAAATGATAAACGTAACAGTTTTCCATTGTAAGGCAGCTTCAATGAGGAGTTGTAATGAAGGGCCTTGGTAACTAGTGAATAACTTTTGTAACCATGCTGTATAGATCATTAATAATAAGAGTACTTTGCAAGTAAAATAATGTAAGTGTTACCAACATTTATAACAGCATTATTAAAAATGGACAGGACATACATGATTTCCTTTGCAAGCTAGTGTTCACATTTGTTTTATTATTATTGTTTCTAGACCTCAAAACCATTAGTACAGCATTTACAGGTGTCATAAGCAATACTGAGTACTTAGTGTCTGTTATTAACTAATTGTCAACGTGCTGGTGTTATGTAACCATCCAGTATAAAGGGAAGCCTTAGAACAATATCTTAAACCTGTTAAAACAAAATGTAAATTGAAAGATATTTGGAAAAGTGAGACATTTTTTTTTTAAAACATTTCTTTTAACATTTGTGACTCGTTTTGCGCTTTATCTTCGAAACCAGTGCTATTTATACAACGACTGTCTGTCTTTAATTCATATGCATTATAGTTAAAGCGCTGTGCCTGCTTCCATTTGACCCTTTTTCACATGATTCCTTCACAAACAAAAGACTGAGCTTTACTGAAACAAACAGTTTTCATATATTTACTTCCAATGATAATTCTCTCCGCCGGCATTTCTCTATTTCGGTTTGTCTTGTGGGGCTCACTGTATTTCCTTCATTGTGATTGGTTGGCTCCGGAGGAAGCCGTTGACCTCCTCGCTCTATTCTGGTAAAGTGAAGGCGCTCCGCTTTGCCAACAAATCTTCCGTGTGCAGCGCCTTTTAAAAAACACCTTGCAGACGCTTCCCTTCGACCTATGTGTCACACAATACTACAAATGGAGTTTGTATGTGAGTGAGGAATTGGATAGACATTTGCTCTTTACAAATGTCAGTATTTCAATTAATCATTCAAATACAAAATGTTTGGTTTATACTTTTCTTTAGAGGATGAATTCAAGGAACAACTGAAAAGAAAAAGTCTTTTTTTCACACTGAACATAATGTTAGCCCCATCCATCCCCCAAGACACACACACACCTGCTCTGATAAACTGTGTGTGAGACCCTCCTCGATCGGCAGGTCTCCAGGGTGTATCAATGATGCGTAGAGGGGCTATTAATTACCCCACTCCTGTTTGGTGCGTGTGTGTGTGTGTGTGTGGTGAACTCCATATGGGGGGAGATTGTGCGTGACCCTTCACATATCACCATATCAGCCGCTGCTGTGAGCTGGGTTAGAGGCAGTCACGCACATTAACCCAGCTAACGGCAGATGTAGGGCCGCACACACACATACACACACACACACACACACACACACACACACACACACACACACACACAGTAATATATGCTTTCTGTGGCCGAACACAGCTCAATTTATAATATAAGAATGCACCAAGAAACAGGATTATTCAGGAGGCTAGGTATGTGTTGGAACACACACAGACACACACACACACAGACACACACACACACAACCAAACAAGTGCATGACTAACAAGGCAACAGGGAGACATTAGTCAGTGAAATTGAAGGGCCCCCATTTGCCAACATGTGTGTGTGTGCGTGCGTGAAGAAGAATGAAGAAGCAACACACTTGATTATAGTGTCAGAGCTCAGCAGCATTATAATGTGTTTGTGTGTGTGTGTGTGTGTGTGTGTGTGTGTGTGTGTGTGTGTGTGTGTGTGTGTGCATTGGGGTGTGTGTGTGTGTGAGCACACACACACACCCCATGTATGTATGAGTTTATGTTTATTTGAACAAGTTGGCTTATTTATTACAAATCTGATTATATTTGAATATGCGATTATACAGTATTGAATTATGCTTGTGTGTGTGTGTGTGTGTGCGTGTGTGTGTGTGTGTGTGTGTGTAGAGACACCTGTCTGGGAATAACAGGGAGCAGAGCGCGGATGCGATGAGGAGACGAGTGTTTCCAAATGCCGTTCTGTCAGTGTTCTGCAGAGGGGCGGCATACGAATGACATGTGTTCCACTGTGGAGGACAAGAAGTCTGGGGGGAAATCATCGTAGGTGTGTGTGTGTGTGTGGTGTGTGTGTGTGTGTGTGTGTGTGTGTGTGTGTGTGTGTGTGTTGTGTGGTGTGTGTGTGTGTGTGTGAGAGAGCGGGAACGTGTATGTTCGAGACGTCCCCTGTTCCAATCTGCAGTCATGATTGTTTCTCAAATTCATGCCCAATCTCTCTTTGCAGCCTATGTTTGCATCTAATTCAATGCAAACCTCGCTTTGACTGCCAGAAAAGAGCTGTGGCACTGCATTGGTTGTGAATAAATGAGAGTAAATGATGAGTATAAATGCATTAAAGTTTAACTGATATAATGCACTGCTGGTGATGTATTCTAATTTCAAACTGGCCGAAGTGAGGGGCCTTACATTGAGAAGCCTGTGACAGTACCTGGATGTTTTGCATGAAGAAGAGCAAGGAGGATTTAAATAGTAAGTGACTTGTTAGCTCATCAACAAACCATTGCACCCCCTGTGTTAGAAATGGTAAATAATATGCATTTATACAATGCTTTTCCCTTCTTTAATAACCCTCATACGATATGTTAAGATATACAAATCAGTATTCAACTATCCACACACATTCATAAGGAGGAAGACGTTGCCACCTGCTCAGGAAGACTAACTTTCACACACACCTACACACCGTTTGTAAGTATTAGACATGTTGACTGCAGGGGCTCGGGATTGATACAGGTATTACATTTTTTCGAGATAAATGTGACCGCTGTGGCTCAGGAGGAAGACGCTCGTCCACCAATTCAATCCCCAGCCAAAAACTGGAACAGCTTTTTATAAATGCAGTCCGTTTATCATTAGAACACATCTGGAGATATTGTCTAAAGGCTCACGGCAAAGGATCATACAGCAGGAAAGGAGCTTGCTTTGAAACAGTTAAAAAAACACTCAATTGGAATAGAGTGGCGAAGTCCCGCCCATCTACTTCCATGGGACCTTATTTCGGAAAAATTATGTATTGAAGTCAATGGGGAGAGAAAACGTATATCTCGATCCCGTTTGAATTGTGCCATGATTTACACATATGTTTGTCAATCTTAAAAAATCCAAAAACATTTCCATGTCAAAAAAGTCAGTTTGTCGTAAAACTGTTGAAATATAAGACTATGAAAAATACTCAACTAGAAAGACTACAAATCCCAGAGTCGCGTAAGTGATGTCATAACTGTTTTCCTCCACTAAATATAAGAGATAGCTAAGATCAGCACCATATAGATATAATCTATCTATATGGCGCTGGCTAAAATAGGATAACTTTAACAAGATGCCTGTGTGCTTAGTACCAGGTTGTTATCATACCAGCAATGGATCTTGCTCGTTCTTTCGCTTCCCGTCTGATGAAAGGACCAGGAGTGGCTGGATCAAGTTAGCTACCTAGCTAGTAGCTAGCACGTTAGTTAGCATTACAGCCTTGTCATTTTTATTAGCCTTAACATGAAGTAACATTAAGTTAACCAAAGTGTTAAACATTAGAGTAGTAGTCATATTTCGTGAACCCTTTGAACAGTACTGTTACACCGGTGTGATCATTCTATAATACACCTTTAAGCCCGGATGCCCCCAAGAGAGAAATGCTAACGCTACATTAGCATCGGCGATCTTTTCTACTTGCTATCTGCACAAATGGATAACACTGAACATTAAAACGATCAGGCAGTTCAGGGAGAATCGAAGGAAGGCAGGCAGGCAGCTTTGCATGAAATTCTTCTGGACGTGTTTCATTGTGGTGATAGTGAGGGTAGTCAATCAATTTGTTGGCAAGACAGTAGTGACGGCCATCTTGGTGACGTGTGTTGTTGTGCGAGAGCAGAGATGTAGTTCATTGAGCGGTTTCACACAAAAAAAGTCTTACTTCACGGTTATTTCGGAAGAATGATGTATTGAAGTCAATGGCGAGAGAAAGATTATCTTTCGATCCCGTTTGAATTGAGCCACGAATTACACATATGATGTTTGTCAATTTAAAAGATAATTTTGCAAAAAAATTAAAATGTGTCGTAAAACTGTGAAAAAACGTGTTACTTCACAGTTTTACGGCAACATACAGTGTATATTTTTTTTTGACTTGTAAAATTATCTTTTAAATTGACAAACAATATATGGTGGCTCTTAGCGTTAACACATTTAAATATGTATTTCTAATGCTGGGAAAAGCTTACTTTTAAAAAATAAACCTTAAAGTGAACCTTTAATTATATGCGGAACATCATGGAAAGTCACACAGAATACTGATTTGGTCTTTAATGTTTTGTGAACCAAATGTACATTTTGTTTTAAACGTCAATTATGTTTTTTTGCTTTTGTATGAGGAATTTGCAAAAGGTCGACCAAACCTTTAAAATACATTAAACAAACTTAAATGGTATATTTCTGCAGCTCTGAAACATGCAGTTTTTATGGAGAACGGGGAAAAAAAGAATCCCTGTCTTCGAGGAGTCGGCGTCTGAACGTCCTGAAACTGCTTTCAGACTAAAAGGTTATCATTGAAGAGAAACGACAATTATGTGACAATTAGCAACATTGCTTTCCATTTGCAGTTACAGTGTGTTGCCCTCAATCAAAGGAACATATATTTTGTGAAACACTTCACAGTGTATTGCTCAAGCGTAGCACGTAATCACCTGGTTTCATCAATCAATCAATCAATCAATGTTTATTTATATAGCCCAAATATCACAGAATATCAGTATGACAATACGACACCCTCTGTCCTTAGACCCTCACATCGTACAAGGAAAAACTTCCAGAGAAAACCCACAGTTTAAAGGGGAACATGGGAGAAACCTCAGGGAGAGCAACAGAGGAGGGATCCCCTCTCCCAGGACGGACAGACGTGCAATAGATGCCGTGTGGAAATCGAAGAGATAATACATTTTACAGCATATAGACCGAATGTTAGGAAATGCATGTGTCTGTAATAAGAAGATGAATCCACGAGGATGTCAGCTACAATCCTGTGGAAGCCATCAGGGAAGCAGCATGACGAGACCCAAGGCAGGACCGCAGAGACAGGTTCAGCCTCGACTCGAAGTCCAGGACTCAGATCAGGACTCAGGATCCAGGACTCAGATCAGGACTCAGGATAGAGGATCCAGGACACAGGACCGCAGCAACAGGATCAGCCACGACTCAGGATCCCGGCGTAGATAGACACCAAAAAGAAATGTGGGGGAAGCTGGGTTATTGGGAACATGAGAGTACACAGGTACAGACAGAGAGACGGATGAAGTAAGGTGTCCCCCAACAGTCTAAGCCTATAGCAGCTAAACTAACGTGTCTACGTACATGCACTCCTTTAGGATAGGTTGAGGGAAAGGGGTAGCAAGTAAGAAGTACGGAACAGAGGTGGAGAGGCACAACGTCATCGTCTGTTTAATAGCAGGAAAAAGAGGGTGATAGTGAACACGTGTATTCACCTCTCAGCTGCTGCTCGCTGCTGGAGGATGACCCCGTGTTTTGGATCATGTCTTCCCACGTCACATGAAGTAGATTTACTGTATGAATGTCCGGGCTCAGTGGATAAGGTTACCCATAATGATGGCTATTGATTTTCATTTTATTTCGCTGTGCCTGACAGGGATCGGTGTGAAGATGGACATAAGATACGCACTGACTCTAAAATCATCTGAGATGCTTGTTGTTTGAGGCGATATGTCTCTGGAAAACCTACAAATCATAAAAATGAACTGAACGTCTTTCTTTGTGTGTGCTTGACAGCTTTACAAGTGCTTTTAACCATGTTTCTGGAATATTTGATTATTTTAAGGGAATTCCAATCAATATTTAAGGTGTTTTTTTATTTGTTGGACCCTTTAAAGTTATGCTGTATCTCAATTTGCATACTTCTGTACTTACATGTGCTATTTTGAGAACACAAGATGGCCAAAAAGCACTATGGGTGGTGCTCTCTTTACAGTCAATAAGCTAAGGCATGACACTTCTCACCCTAAATAAATCGCCATGTTGGCCCGATATGCAGATTGCTATTCAAGTTATACATGTATTTTCTTTCTACACTTGCAACGTACTACTTTACTAGTGTCGAAAATAAATCACATTTAATTATATCCGGTTAAATGATCAAGGCAAGGCAAGGCAAGTTTATTTATATAGCACTTTTCAACACAAGGCAATTCAAAGTGCTTTACAAAAAATGAAAGACATTAAGAAAATGTCATTTAAAATCAATCATTAAAAAGAAAAGCTAATAAAATAAACATTAAAAGAAAAAGTACATGGATAAAAGTTACAGTGCAGTCTAAGATATGAATAGTTCAATTAAAAGCAGCGACAAAAAGAAAAGTCTTTAGTCTGGATTTAAAAGTAGTCAGAGTTGCAGCGGACCTGCAGGTTTCTGGGAGTTTGTTCCAGATATTTGGAGCATAATACAATATCAGTCTGTAATGATTTGATATCAGAAAGAATAATGTTGCTAACTAGCTAGCTAACAACGACGATGTTCACTTCTGGTGAGGGCTAAGCAGCTTAACAGTCTACCAGTCTACTAACCAAGTGACAAGAGTGTACAATTTAGCAGTGTACTATGGACAGTGTTGAATTGAGACACCGCATTAGTTTGTGGACAGCATTTCTGCATCGCTATATAAGGCAAAGCAAGTTTATTTGAATAGCATCTTCCAACACAAGGCAATTCAAAGTGCTTTACAAAAATGAAAGACATTAAAAAGTAAAGATAATAAAACATGAATAACACAGGAACATGAATGCATGTTACAGTGCAGTTGAAGATATGAATAGTTCAATTAAAGTGCACTGCAGTCAAGTAAAGGACATGTGGAAGTGTACTAAAGGCGGAAAACAAACATGAAGCTTGATACTGTAAAGGAGCAGCAGACAGCAGATTGCAGTCTCACGCTCAGTCTCACATGGTGCTGCAGTATTCTCTCTGGCAGCAGGTGTGTGTCTGCGGTGAGGGTGTGGAGCGTCATCACTTCCTTTGGTTCTCTCGTTGAGGCACAAATATCAGTTTTCGGTTCTGTTTTCTGTTGGTTTGCTGGTTGTTTATTCGTCAACAGGATTACGGACAAGTTACTGGCCCTCGTTTTCATGAAGCTTGGGAAAAGGGTGAAGCTTGGACCTAACAACTCGTGGAATGACTACACCACGCGTATATATTCTAAATATGTCCTGATTTGGTGTATCAACATTGCTTTGCAGTCTTTTTTCATCGTCATCTAATGTGCACGCTCAGTTTCTAAGGGATGGGTTACACTCTCAACATACTGTGTTTTAATAGGGTCAAAAGATAAGAAACAAAGGTTAATTGTGGGAGTGGGAGGAAGTTAATCATATGTCAACAAGACCCCTGGCTCAATATTTGAAGACTTGTTCAACGTTTTTACATTCCCATACATTTCACCCCTTGTATCCACATCCCACACATTTTAAAATGCACATCAGCAGATATGTTTCTTCTCTCTTTACATACATATATATATTTCTATTTTTGTTGAGGAAAGCTAAGAATAACACTAACGTCTCAGCTTTTTCCCCTTAAGTGTTAGATCAACACGACTTAACTGTTAGCACTACTGTATACGTCCCGGACATTTGTTAAGGGAAGTCGGGGTGACGAGGGCATGTGTGTGTGTGTGTGTGTGGTGTGTGTGTGTGTGTGTGTGTGTGTGTGTGTGTGTGTGTGTGTGTGTGTGTGTGTGTGTGTGTGTGTGTGTGTGTGTGTGTGTGTGTGTGTGCGTGTGTGTGTGTGTCGAATATGTGTCAGCAGGGCAGGAAATACCACACTTCACTGGCAATGAGTGCTGCTGATGGCTTGTTTGCCTGTGTGTGTGTGTGTGTGTGTGTGTGTGTGTGTGTGTGTGTGTGTGTGTGTGTGTGGACTCGATGTATGTGGACATTAAAGTTTGTCAGTGTATATGTGCCTTTCCTTTGCATGTGTAACTGTGTGTGTTTTCCTCAGACAGCTGGCTGATCTCTCCTGTCACACACACTGTTCCCTGGTAAATACAAGTTTGAAGATGATTGATTATGGCGGCCCATTTCTCACGAATCAGGCTCTGTTTGTGTTCGGTACACAAGGCAACAAGCAGCACGACGCTCCCATATTCTCAGCCACATATGGTGAAACCCCATGACACATTACAACCATTCACATCCCATACACATCACTGTTGGGCAATAACACTTCAATTGAAATCACTCCTTTTTTTTATTTCTCACATGACAACTTGATTGCAAATCCCCTGTTTTTTATTTCATGTGACTCAATGGAAGGAAAACATCTGTCCTTTCTAACTATCCTATTTATTGTTGCCTCCTCCGTCATTCATAAAAGTGTTTTCCATTTGCTCTAAAAACTCTATAACTAATGGTATATTTTATGTTAATGCTTTGTTTCACATGGAAGAAGAACAAAACAATAACTCAAAGATTTCCACTTTGAATGTCCCGTTTTTTAAATGTTTTGGGTGCCAGTTAGAAATCCATTAAATATTTACTGCTACTACTTTTAAAGAGCGCAAACTCCGCCAAAGCCATTTCCATCAGGGAACAATATTATGTATTTGATGCATCTGTCCAGTGATCATATATTTTTAAGTGTTTTTTTAACCGGGGCCTGCCACCAAGATTCACTAAAATAAGATCTCAGTGGTTCGATCTGTCGAATAATTAGCCCGCGGGACATTTCTGGCAATATCATCCCCTCTATTTCCCACTTTCTACCCCTCTATCCCTAATAAAAGGCACGATCTGGCCCAAAATACGTCATTAAAATAAATAAATAAGGTCAGATGTTTAATATCATAGTCATAATCCTGCTGACAAACGGACCAACGAAAAAAATGCATACAATAACATTTAATACTCTGCAAATTGCTAATGCTATTTACACTTAGCTTGCAGGGGCTAATGCTAACGCTGTTTCCTAAGGTTTTTATTACACATTTCCAAGTCTCACAAGTACATTTCATTAACCCCTAGTCTGCAATGGAAATGGAAAAAAACCTTCTTTACAGTGCGTTGTCATGATAATAATCCCTGTATACTAATATATACACGTGTTTATGTGAGCAACGATATCATATAGTGAATAATCACAGCATTCTAAACGTCACTCAAAACCCACCTGTTCAACACTGCATTCAACCACTGACCCCCCCCCCCCCTATTTTATGTTTTGTTTATCTCTTTTTGTTGTTTTTTTAAAAAATTCTCTGTCAAAGCGTCTTTGAGTTTCCTGGAAAGCGCTATACAAGTCTCATGTATTATTATTATTATAACAATATCAGCTCTGTGAATAAAACTACAACATAATATTGGATAAGAGGTACTTTATTGATCCCACTTTGGGAAATGTTTGCGTTGCAGCAGCATAAAAAACAACAAAACAAAACAAGGCATTGAGCATAAGTCGAAATTAAAGAGTAGAAATAAACAATAGTATCATCTAAACATCTGAAAATATAATTAAACAGCATTAAAAAGTATAAATGTACAGTTGGCCGTGAAGATAACAAATCCTGACAATGACAATAACACACTGTTGAAGAGAAAAAATAAATAAGAGTTGGGTGTGTAAAGACTAAATGCATATTAAGAGACTTTCAATTTTGGATTTGGTATCCTTTAATATGCATTTAATCTTTACACACAACTCTTATTTGATAAAGTGGTTTATTTACCCCTAATGGGCCACTGTCGCATTCCTCTCTGTGTTTAACATTCAAATCTCCCACACTTGCCATCTTTCTACTTTTGGGAAACTTTGTTCTCCTCTGTCAGCATCGCACTCCACCATCAATCTCTCTCGTGTCCTTTCATCTCCGCCTGTGTTTGTCCTTCCATCTCAGCGACAGCATCACTCTGTAACTTCCTGGCTGAACCTTGACCTCCGTCCTTTTCCACGCTGACAGAAGCCAGGCCTCGCTGTCATCT
This sequence comes from Gymnodraco acuticeps, assembly GCF_902827175.1. Classification (NCBI taxonomy): domain Eukaryota; kingdom Metazoa; phylum Chordata; class Actinopteri; order Perciformes; family Bathydraconidae; genus Gymnodraco; species Gymnodraco acuticeps. The sequence continues at coordinate 11,562 of NW_022991847.1, forward strand.
CCATCACTCCAGTATCCCAGCAAGCAAGATGTAGAGTTGTGATGACAAATATGTTTCACACAGCATTTCCTGTCATTCTCCAGCGAGCAGAGGACCAGTACCTTCAAGTTTAAACAAACCCTCACATCCTGTTATTTCTCATATTTAAAGGCAGAGGTTGCTCCAGTTATTCATCGTCTAATCTGGGGGAAATTCTCCCTTGGATACTTTGGCACTGTTTCATGAGTTAGTTTGTGTAACAATGTTTTTGTGTGTGCCCACTTTCCCTGAACAAGCCAACTCTTGCTTTCCTACAACTCCCAGAGAGTAATACCATCCGTGGAGTGAGGGCAAGTTGTTCCTGTCGTCCTACTTTAAATGCAACATGTCTCGTGGTGTTGAAACGTGTTGAAGAGTCTCTTCAACAGCTACTTTCTCCCTCTGTGGTTGTTGAACCTTATAGTTTAAAATGGCTTCTCTACGAGGAGAAACGTACTTCTTGAGTTAGAGGAATGAAAACCAAACCCAGACTTTTACCATAGCAATTCAATCAGGAGAGACGGTTTTGATATATTTATTGCCAGGAATACACAAATGAATGTAATGGAGTTTGGGCGATTAGGCCCCGTTGTGCAGGAGTATCATTCGGGAGGGGAGAACCGATCCGATGAAACCCCCCGGGGTCTAGACACTGGTGAATGGATAGTTGGGTTCGGTCTGAAGGGGAGGGGCTTAGCTTGACCCTGGATTCAGAGGGACAGGAGGTGATAAGGGGTGGATGAGGGTTGCGTCGAGTCACCTGAAATGACAGGTGTCAGGGGGGAGAGCATATTTAAAAGGTTTAGCGGAGCGCTATGATAGGCTTGTGAGAATAGAGCGAAGTGATTGGTTAAGCTGGGATCACTTATTGAGAGGAGAGAGAGTAGTAACATGGAAATAGTAAATTAATGAGTAAAAGAAGGTCTTCCTGGTTGAACTTGCGCTGAGCTTCATCAGTCGAAAACCACATTATTATTTCTTTTAAAACAATGTGCACAATGTTTGCGAAGGTTCTGACTTTTTTTAGTTAAAACACCTTTCTATTATCGCATGCGTTTACTTTGTGCATGTGTTTATTCAGGGCCTTTTGAGTGTATTGGTGTAACTGGTGTCGACTAGCGGTGTCTACATTGTGTTGTGGACGGATAAGACCCGAGTTAGCATATTGTTGGAGCAAATCTCCGTTTACTCAGATGAACAACAAATAAGTCGTTACTATATTGTATGCACTCACACTTCCACTCTTGCACAGATTAAATACAAAATAAATAATTCAGCATACACACATGTTCATAGCTTAATACAGAAATGTCTGAAAACAGTGCAGTTTACCTCTCCTGTGAAACAAGTTAACAACAAGGGAAGAGGAGAAGTGAGGGATATAAAAGGGGGAAGTCCCCACAAAAATAATCGTATAGGTACAGGGACTGCATTTGGATGTTCTGCCCACTGATTTGAAGCCTTACAAGTCAGGTGTTCACTTTTGGTAGATACAGGACACATTTGTGTGATTATAATAACAATAAATTACAAAGAAATATGAGACTCTGTAAACAAAAAACACTAATCCATATTTCCAGTGGCGGTTCTAGACCAATTTGACTGGGGGGGCCACTGGGGGGGCCAGTTATTTTCTGAGGGGGGCACAATAAATGCAGGACGAAAAAGAGAACTAGACAGTATGAAGTAATTGCGCATAAGAAAACAATGCAATCCAGTTATTGGTATTTGTTTCAGTACACTTATTTATTTCAGATAGATCTTATAGTTATTACTGTTAGCTTCAGCTTAAGTTATAGTGCAATGTTTGCACTAACATCATATTTATATAAAAATAAAGGCAATGAACAGTTACATCTTTACTTTACATCAGGGTGCACAATCTCACATTACATCAACAAAATCCTGCGGTTTTTGGCAAACCGAGTACCAGAAGATATACATTTAAAAAAAACAATTTTCATTGTTAGGAGGGCCACAGGGGAGTCAGAGGTCAGTGTTAGGGGGGCACTGCCCCCCATGCCCCCCCTATAACCGCCCCTGCATATTTCAAATAGTTACATTGTGACTGTTTGTGCATGTGTGGATTTTTAAATCTGGTAAAATAACTGTCTTCAACCAGATGGAAGATGACCAATGGATCTTTGCCTCTCTGGTACCGACATAACTTCCAGAGAACTTGATTAACCTGTCCCATGGCAAGTACTCAACTATACAGGGTTTGACTTCATTTGTCTCCATGAGAACAACTGAACACAGACAGCAGCATGAGCGGATTGCATTATCCCGCTCCCCAAACAATTGTTTTTCAGTCAGTCGGAATGTTCTGGTAAGGCTGCACTAGAACGTAACTCCATCCTACAACCATTAGACAAAAAGCCATCGTATTTATTTAGAACACATTCAAAGAAATGGTTGATTAAGACTCAGATCTGTCAACACTTAATAAATAAGTTGCACTAAACTGTCATCTGTCCTGCTGTAACCTGTCGCTTTATGCTATATAACATGTGTTTGTTTTTAGTGGCATGTGCTGTGAGCCTCTGTGCTGCATGATTTTAAATATTTAATTGTTTTTAATAATCTATATAATTCGTTTTTAAAGGTGACTTTGAAACAACTATCCAGGGAGTGAATAGCTATACATTGGAAAAAACACTCTTGGCTAATTAACGCAGGGGTGTCAAACTCAAGGCCCGGGGGCCAAATCCGGCCCGTGACTTAACTTCATGTGGCCCCACAAGAGCTTGCAAAGAATATAATATGTTTATTATACGGTTACATGCCGATTTACAGAAGCACGTTGCCCATAAACTACATGTCCCACAATGCATCTCAAATATGCCTTTTTCTCAGAATTTGAATTTTTTTCTTCAAAATGTTACTTTTTTTTTCTAAATTTGACTTTTTTCTTAGGATTTGGCTTTTCTTTTTAAATCATTTTGTGACACGCGCACTGAAGAGACTTGCAATAATTTGCCCTAGACTTCTGCTTTCAGACGTAGTTAATTATGAAGTTACTTATTACCCTATCCGATAATAATCCAATGCAGAGGCAATAATGTCATATAATACATTATTTTATCTATATTAAATATTTATATATGTATTTTTATATATCTTAAAGTTACAACCGGCCCTTTGAGTGCAACCATAATGCTGATGTGGCCTCGATGAAGTTGAGTTTGACACCTCTGCTCTAACGTGTTCGTAGCAATGTATATTAATGTGCACTGTCCCTGTTAAACAAACAAATACATAAATGTGAAAGCATGCTGTAAATGAAAAGCATTGTCTTTCCTAAAGAGTGTGTTCTTGAGATCATAGCACTGCTTTAACAGATTAGTGGAACTTAATTATAACTCTCAGGCCATTTACCCAAACCCTCTGACGGACTAAATGCATTGCATTCAGTCAGGTTAATCCTGCAAGTGAGAAGGACTCCTGTGTGTTTTCTTACTCTGCAAAGTAAGTAATGATTCTGCCACTCAGCTCACAGTCAAGCTCGTATCGTGGCTTCTTCCTCACAGAAACATATGGTTTGCATGTTATGAATGCCTATGAAAGACCACGTTTACATATTCACTGTAATGGACCGACCCTACCCCCTATGAATTAAGTTTAACCATTATATAATAGGTTGTAACTTAGTAAATTATATCAATGTTCCAGTTGGAATCAGAGGTTTCATCCTGTTCCCCTCTTAAATGTAGAATTTCAAAACACTTTGATTTAAGAGCAGCTTAGAAAACGTATTTTTGCAAAACTTTATGCTGTAACTTCTCACCCTGTAGTGATGTAAAAGTGAAGTGAAACATGTTGAATGTGGAAATGCTGCTCCGGCCAAGTTCTTCTTTCACTTTAGGGAAATACTGTGGAAAAGTGAAAAAGTAATATTTAACAAATATAATTTTTACCACAACCTAAACCCAATGGGCTTTGACTGAACCATGAAAAACATTCATCATGGTTTGTAAAAAACAAAACAAAAGCATTGTCAGTCAACAATGTGCAAATACACTCAGTCTGAATATTGTGGGATGCAGATATTCATTTTATCTCGGGGCTTGCTGCTGGCATGCTGGTTGAGATGCAAACCATATGTCAACAGTATCCCTGATTGGTTTTGTTGCATATTTCCTGTCTACTTTGTCAGTAAAAAATACACATTAAAAGCTGTTTCAAAGGGCAATGTTTTAATGCATGCAAAATACCGATAACAAGTGTTCTGCATGACAACTATGCACACGGTGCAAAATAATCATGTCGCCTTGTTCCATTTTCCAATTTCCGTAAATAAGGCTATTAAAGGCGGGGTATGGAATTCACTTCGGAAACACTTTTTGTTATATTCCATGGAATGCTCTTAACACCCCGATAGCAATGAATACATTAAATGCTTTGACAATAAATACATTAAAAAAATATCATCTGTGGAAGCCGTGGCGCTGTAAAAAGCACGACCAATCATCTGCCTCGGCCCGGGTCAGATGACTGGATGGCCTACCTGCCTGTCAGCCTTCCATCTGGGCACAAACTTATCTCGTGCCCTCATTGGTCATGTGCGCGTTCGTGCGTGTTGGAGGAGGGGCTCTGTGAGGAAGGGGCAGATTTTTTCCGGTTGTGTATTTTCAAATTCTAGCGCACTCGAGCTGGTTTCTAAAAATTACCTACCCCACCTTTGAGTGAAATAGTGCCCGAGTTCATTCACACAACAAACTCTCTACAAGACAGAGACTGTTTATGGGGCATAACTACACAACACACTTCAGATATAAACTGGTGTGACCGCCCATTATTCAGAAACACCAATTGGCTGAAAAATGGCCCACTGGACCTAAAAGAAAACGTGTGCCCGTTGCTTTCAAAATATGTTTTATTAGCCATGTTAAAACACAAAATCAATTAGGCTTTACTTTTCTTTCATGGCTGTTGCAGACTAGAACTCAATGAAATTAGTTCTTGATGTCTTCAATAATGATCACTTGGTAACAATGCTATTTGGAGCTGCATTTTCCCACCCCCTAAATAACCCTGTGGCAATGTCTTGGAGACTTGAGCCGAGGTGTCAAAATAACTTACATTTAAGGTTTGGTGCAGGCAAGGCAAAACCAATAATCAAACAAAGACGGAAGTGGAAACATTTCACTTAAATAGAAACTCATCTGACGAGTGGGTGAAGTGCAGGCAGAGAAGCTCAGGTGAGAGGAATGAGGAAATCAGACAGGAGAAGAGCGCTGATTGGCTGACTAAAACTCTGGGAGCAGGGACCAATTAACAAGGCTGATACAGAGCAGGTGTGTAGGAACAGGAAAAGGCAGCATGGGACAAAAAGAAACAGTGGGTGTTTCTCAATGTCGAGGACGCTTGCTTGGTAGCACATGTCTTCCGAGTCAGTTGCTTCAGAAGCGAGGCAAGAATCCTTCCTAGCCTCGGAAAACAAAGAATGGTGGAACAGGCTAACAGGTGTGCATCATATGCGAGGCTTCGCCTTCAATGGAGCGCAATTTCCGCCAAAGATTTGGGGAAATTGGTCGGTGCGCAAAGCATTGTGGGGATTTTAAGACAAGCGGATTCTACACATGTGCAGCCTCGAAATGTCTCGCTACGAAGTACTCCGGCCTCGGTAGAATTCCAAGTATGCTGGACATTGGAACAGTCCTTCGGCGGCACTCGAGTATGCTTGGAATAGTGGCTCTGGAGCAGCCTTCCTCGACATTGAGAAACACCCAGTGTAGTATAAGGGAAAACCATTCAATCGTAACATTGAAAGTTGCATTTTTTTAACATTATTTTCTAACAATATATGTGCTGTGTAATTTTCATACCGCAAAATAAAGCTGCATGCAGTAGCACACCCTGCTATATGAATACTTTCACATATTATGTAGGTATGCAGAATGGTACACAGCAAACGTTCATAAAAGTCTGAGGGCATTTGTGACAGTTTGGATTGTATGTGGTTTATTCTTTCCTATATCTACATATATAACATAATTGATAAATTATAGACAACATCAAGAAGTCCGACTCGACTTGCAGCTCGCCAACCGGCAGCATCTGTTGCAGGAGCAAAATGCAAATGTTCTTTTTTAAGCCTGCCTTTATGATGGAAAAAGGATCTTATTTTATACTCCTATAGTTCTTGGAAAGGCCATTGATATTACAGTAAAATATTATAATGGTAGCCATCATTACATTCTGCACAGAGTCTCCAGCACATAACAAGGGAAAACATGATGGGGGAGAGTAGGTCATATCCAAATATATATTTTGACATAGGCTAACTATAGTAACTAGTCTAACAAGCCTCCTGCTGTCTAGAGAGAGCTCGAGGGTACGGTTGAATTAAGATCTGTGGTTAACTCAAGCTGGTAAAGATGTTCACGTTATGTTTTATGATATAAAAAATACCAGAAATGTCAGTAAAGACCCCACAGATGAATGTCTTTTTTGAGTCTTCAAAACAGCGGTTGCTTACAAGTGACTTATTGACAAATAAACATCATCACACCGAGCATTAGCCGCCTTTAGCTTAGCGCTGGCCACGTTAAGTCATGTGACTGTGATGTAGTTCCTTTTATAGCTTAAAGCAGGGGTGTCAAACTCAAATACACAGTGGGCCAAAATAAAAAAAAATTCATTGCAGAACTTATTGAAATGAACTTATTGCACATATTAAACCTGGAACTAACAAAGCTTAAATGATTGCCTATAAAAACAACATTAAATAATCAGTTGCATTCATTTCGTATGGCTCTATCTGCAGCTTTTCCAGAGTCATTTCTTATGAGTACATTTCCCCACAGGCCAACAACAGCTTCAAAAAACCCATTTCCCTCAAAGAGAAAACCAAACCTGCCCTGTTGTCGAGAGAGAGAAAGTGCAGAAGGAAACATCCATTAAACTCAGTGTGCTGCTCTGTGATGCTAGTTCAGATACTTGGCATCTCATCTTGGGTGCAAGGTCATCAATGTTTGGGCTCAGGCTCTGAGCGGAGGAGACCCTCAGGATGGAGTGAAGGTGTGCGTGCAATATACCGGCGGGCCAGATCTAATAGGAATTACAAATTATCCTGCGGGCCGAAATTAAATCCACCACGGGCTTGATTTGGCCCCCGGGCCTTGAGTTTGACACATGTGCTCTAAAGTAACAATTTTTAATATATGGGAATATTATCCTGATCCTGAACACACTTTTTTAGGATCATTTACATGTGGTTGCCAAAGATCCAATGGGATCCAAGGGAAAATCCCATTTATGTGTGCTAACTCTAACTCTTGGTTCAGCCTACAGACATAGGTCATGATTGCACCACTATAAAGTCATTCCTTTTTAAAGTATACTGTCGAAATGTAGATTGTTCCTTTGATACTTCTGAAATTCGTCTGTTCCAACAAGACAGATAAACCCTTGGCTAACAAGCATATAACCTTCACCGCGATACAGAAACAGATCCCAGAGCTACCAGAAAGTCTTCCCATGAAATCCTGAAACACTTCATGTGAACGTGTTCCCCTGCAGCCCATTGTCTTCTCTCTTGTTAATACTAAAACACATCTCAGAGGCAGTTCATCTTAGCAGCAGCTGTTTGGACAGGCCCTCACACTGCGAGCTCCTTTGTGCCTTTCCTACTGGACACCAGACCGCATTAATGAAAGAAAAGTGTAGGAAATGTCAAGTCCAGACAATACCGCTGTAGGAAACGTAGCATGTGTGTGTTACTGTGCACATGCATCAATTCACAGGAATGGAAAGCGGCAGTAAAAGTGGATGTACTCACTTTTCAAAGCCAAAATAATACGGTTCGTTACAAAAGTATGCTCAATTGTTAATGATTGCATCAGGAAATATGGCAAATCATGCCTTCTTGATTGCACAAAGGAAGGACAATCAGACCCAGACAAGGCTCCCTGAAGCACTGTGTCATATCCCAGTAAGACTAGCAGAAGAAACGCTCCAAGTTCAGTCGGATAATAATCTGACTTGGCAGCGGGCTGGCATCACAAACGACCCGGAGTCAAGTGTTCCAGTTTGGAGAGACGTGAAGTGACTCCTCGATGCACCGGGCTCCGGCCGTGCTCTCATTTATTTTTACGCTCTCTTCCCTCACGAAGCTAAACTTGACACGTACTGTTCTTATTTCATAGTTTCTCACTATTATAATTTCTCTTTTTATCGCTCATCTTATTTTTGATTTGTATTAATCTGTGCTGTCCTGTTTTTCACTCTCACCCTGTTGCTGTTTGAACTACTGAATGTCCCCACAGGGATTAAGAAAGGTCCATCTTATCTTATCTTAAAGGTCCCATGTCATGGCCATTTCCACTGATCATAATTCCATTGTTGAGGTCCGTCTACTAGAATAGATGTATATTGTGCAATTTTTTTCTCATACAGCATCTCTGTAAACTACGTGTATTCACTGCATTTCACTCTCTGCCTTTAACGGCTCGTTGTAGCTCCAATAGCTCCAGCCCCCACCCTCCCTGTGAGCACAGTGTGCTCTGATTGGTCGGGACGTTGTGAATCGCGCTGAGCTCCATGGAGGTGTTGTTTCCTTGTTTAGCGATACACAGCGAAACACAGCCAAACTCATCCTGAACACACACAAAGTCACAGCCGAAGTAAAAACAATAAGTGTGGCTTGATATTGAGTAAGAAAAAGGTTGATACACGCTGTGAGAATGGGTCTGCAGAGAGAATGGGTCTGCAGAGAGAATGGGTCTGCAGAGAGAATGGGTCTGCAGAGAGAATTTCGCCGTGATCCCAACTGTCTGTTATCAGCCTGCAGCCAGGGAGGAGAGATCAGCAGAGCTGCCTGCACTGAGTGTGTGAGGAAGTCCGTGGATTGGTCAATTTGGACCAATCAGCGGGGGTTTAACGTAACGGCTCCGTGGACGTAACGTAACGGCTCCACGGATTGGTCCATTTAGTTCCGGGTACGGTTGACATCATGCGTACCCAGAAGAATCAAATGGACAATGACGTATCTCCAACGAGGCGTTTTGGGGAGGTATTTTCTGTGTTAGAGTTTTACTCGCTACAGGGTGTACTTTGAGGGTTTTGACTCTGCACACCGTTTACATGCATAAAAACCTTCATAACACAAGGGGACGGGTAATAACCGGAAAAGCATGACATGGGACCTTTAATGTATAAGTTGATTTACTTCGATCTACTGTACTGTGTAAAAACACCCCAACAATATTACAAAAAATATACTGCATAAAGCAAACTATATACTTTATTTGATCTAAAATATTGATGTTTTTTCGTTATAGTGTGAAAACCATAACAGATAAGTGATTAAATGCTACAGTATTCAGCAAACACAACTGCAGAGCTGCAACATTGCAAACAGACTAAGTTCTACAACACCAAGTTGTCTTTGTGTATTTGTGAATGAAGCGCCATCTCATGGTTAAATCCTGTAATTGAACAAATGGGGAAATTTGGCAACGCCCCCAGCCACTGGGATCCGCTGGGATTTTGGTTGGGACACACCCATTGGATTCCTATCTGGAGTGCTACATCTGTATGCAGGGCCGGCCCTAGACATTTTTGTGCCCTAGGCGAGAATATGATTTGGTGCCCCCCCCCCCCCCTCCAAGCAATACACAATAGAATATATAAAGAATAAATGAAAAATCTCTACAAAAGACCAATACACTACACAAACAGAAACTTATTGACATAGGTAATATACATAAAGGTTTCAAATGTATTCATTATTGTATGAACATGTTTTAATTGGGGGGGTGGATGTCACATCTAGGGGGGTCCGGGGTATGACCCCCCCCGGAAAGATTTTTTTTAACATTAGTCAAATAGTAAAATGCTTCAATCTGGTGCACTTTGAGCACACAATTACTGGAGACCTGATAGGAGGTACAACTCTAAAACACCCATATGAAAAAGATCGGTTTACATTTTAATAACCAAATAAGTATGTGAACATAACCAATAACCCACAGCCAATAACAAATAAATGTAACATATTTATTTATTTTATCCTTATTATTAATATTGTAGTTATTAAATGAAAATCACTCATCAAACAAAAGTAGCTTCTCTTAATACTTTAAGAAAAGAAAGTGCAAACGTGGACACAAATATAGCCAACGGAGCTCTTACAACTGAGGTTATTGCAAATAAATTAAGATAATGAACAACATTACACACACTATAAATCAAATGAAACAGGCAATCAGAACAACAAGTCTCTGCTATGTTATTGTGTCCTTTAATTAGTCCACATCCTTAAAGTCGGACACGTCTGGACTTCCTTGCTGCAAATTCATTTATTGTATCGTCAAATGATATTTTCCCCGAAACCTCGCGATTGATGCTTATTAAAGCTAATGTATTGAGGTGTTCTTGAGCCATTGACGACCTCAGGTATGTTTTAATGAGCTTCAATTTGGAGAAGCTCCTCTCCCCAGCAGCAACTGTTACTGGAATAGTGACAGCGATCCTGAGGGCCACCCACATATTTGGATACACTTTGTTCATTTTCTTCTCCTGTAGGAAAGTCAGCAGTTCCAGGGTGGTCATGTTGGCTTTTGGCAAAGCTGGGAAATTCTGCATCTCCAGTGCAAGTTCCCTCTTATCCAGGTCTGACTGTCCACCCCAGCTCAGGGTGTTGCTGAGTGTTTCACACTGCTTCGTCAGATCTTCCTTTGGCAGGTCAGGGAAGTTGAGTAGCACCCCAAACTTTTCCTCTACTTCACCTAAGGCCTTGAATCTCTCCTGCAGTGATGCAATGGAAACATCCACCACCATATTGAATAAAGAAACTTTGAGTTTCTTTAGTGCATCACTCACTTGCTCTTCCGGGGACTCATAGGAGAACTGTCTCTTGGTTGTTCTCAGCCTCTTCTGCTTGAGAATAGCTTCCACATTCATTTGGCCACAGATGTCTTTTGGCAGATGCTTGAGCAGAAGCAAATCCATCCGTTTTTCTCAGGAGGTCAACAGCAATATCCAGCTGCATTGACACTGATTGCAAAATGTTGCTGACATGTTTGATGTTGGTCAGGATGTATGATCCAACCTCTTCAGCCAAAGATTGTGCCTCAATGTTTACAACTCCATCTGTGGCTTTATCCCTCACCTCTAGAAGTGCATCTCTGACTTCTGCAGCCTGATACCTTACAGCCTCTATGCTGTTGATCCGACTCTCCCATCTGGTATCAGACCATGATTTCAATGTGATGTTCACATGGCTTTTCTCACTGTATCACTCAGTGCTGGCCAGTCAGCAGGATCTGAGGGGACTGCAATGGTGGACTCACATACTGTGCTCGTTATTCCTTCACCTGCAAGCAGGCAATCCAAACATGCAAAGAAGTTATTCATGCTTCAGTTTTCATTATTTATCATAATAATAACAATAATAATAATGACAAAAAGTAGTGTATTAACGATTACACAGATACCATAAATGTTTGGCAAAACTTACATTCTTCAGAGTGTGATGTACATGGGAGATCAGATGTTCCTTCTCCAGCAACTGGGGGCTTTTTGAGGTATTTCTCAAGTGCAGCTGGAAAATGATAGGGTAGAGATTAGCACATTACAAGCAAAAACATGTATATACAGTCAGGCAAAAATAACTGCTGCAATCTGCCTCAGCTGTATGCAAGTTCACAACTGGCCTATATAAAAGTTAGGTCTGGACTTTGAATCAGGGGGTAGCACGTTTGAGTCCCACTGCAGTCAGCATGTCGTTGTGTCCCTGGGCAAGACACTTCACCCCAAATTGCTCCTGTGGGGATTGTCCACAGTACTGAATGTATGTAAGTCGCTTTGGATAAAAGCGTCTAACAAATGACATGTAATGTAAATAATAACACATGCCCACATTGGTTGGTCAGCCTCACTTTTACTGTCAATGTTGTTCATGAAGCCTTATCTAAGCTAGATCCTAAGAAACCGGCTGGCCCGGACAACGTAGAACCTTTCTTTTTAAAGATAGCTGCAGATTTTATTGCTCCACCTCTCACTTCTCTTTTTAACCTCTCCCTCAGCACAAATGCAATCCCAAAAGTATGGAAGTCAGCTTATGTCCTGCCTTTGCTAAAAGGAGGAGAGGCAACTATTTTAAATAACTATAGGCCAATCTCTAAATTGTCAGTTCTGGCTAAGGTTCTTGAACGCCTAGTGAGTGAACAGGTAAAGGAGTTTTTATGTACAAATGACATCCTGTCTAAACATCAGTCAGGCTTCAGAAAGCAACACAGCACCATCACTGCCACAATGAAAGTGGTGAATGACATTATGAGTATTTTAGACAATAAGCAGAGTTGTTCAGCTCTATTTATTGACCTTTCCAAAGCATTTGGTACCGTCGATCATCACATCTTAAAGCAGAGGCTACTCAGTATAGGCATATCCAGCCATGCAGTGGTTGGTTTGTGAACTACCTCTCTGAAAGGTCCCAATGTGTTCACTTTGATGGGCTGTCTTCTGAGTGGTTAAACATTGTTAATGGTGTACCACAAGGTTCTGTTTTAGGTCCGCTATTATTCTCCATATATATCAACAGTTTAGGTGAAAATGTGGATGAAGCTACATTACATTTTTATGCTGATGATACTGTGATGTATTGTGCAGGTCCCTCCATTAAGGAGGCTGGTGTTAAATTACAGGCTGTTTTTATCATTATTCAGACTCAGCTCTCTGAATTTAAGCTTATTTTAAATGTTGATAAAACCAAGTTAATGCTATTTTCAAAAGCTAAAAAGACACCAGAGCCTGTTTTGGATATTGTTACTATGCAAGGACAAGTACTCAAAGTGGTTACCAGTTATAAATACCTTGGTATCTGGCTTGATGACTGTCTTACTTTTAAACTTCATGTAAATAACCTGCTTAAAAAGCTGAGGGTTAGACTAGGTTTCTTTTTCAGAAACAAGTCCTGTTTCTCTTTGGAAGCCAGGAAAAGTCTCTGTGACCTTTTTACCTGTGCTGGACTATGGTGATTTGATCTATATGAATGCACCTGCCCATTGCCTGGAAAAGTTAGATGCCGCCTATCACAGCGCCCTGAGATTTGTTACTAACTGTAAAGCACTTACTCATCACTGTACCCTGTATGCCAAGGCAGGTCTGCCTTCACTAACTGTACGGAGGCTCAGTCACTGGTACACGTTCATCAATAAAGCCATGTTGGGTAAACTACCTTTTTATATCTGCTCTCTGATCTCTCGACGAATTGAAAGTACATATTGCCTGAGATCTCATGATGTTGTTTTATTAAATGTGCCAAGTGCTAGGACTGTCTTAGGGAAGAAAGCTTTTAGTTGTGCAGCTCCACTAAATTGGAACAGTCTGCAAACATGTTTAAAACTGAGCACTTTGGTTCCCCTGCATCATTTTAAAACTCGGCTGGGTGACATGCTGTTTGATACTCATGGTACCTGTTACTGTAAATAGAGTTTGTAAACTGTACCCTGTACATTATGTTGTATGTCATCCTTATTGTTGTTCTGTTGTTTGTACGTTACATGTGTAACTAATGTCCTGCAGGTCACCCTTGAAAAAGAGATCTTTTGATCTCAAGGGGCTTTCACCTGGTTAAATAAAGGCTACAAACAAACAAACTTTATACAAAGGAGCAGTTATCCAGATAGCTTTCTTCTGGCTAACATTCACATTATTTCGTTACAGAAGCATATCAAACAAAGCATTGCACAATAATTAGACATTAAAAAGAGCAGAAAATAAACAAATTCTAAAATATAATAGAAAATAAACAGAAAAATAAATAAATATATATATATATATATATAGGCCTACACACAAGTTGACCGTGAAAATAAACTATCTGACAAATTAAACACTATTGGAGGATCAATTTACAGCTATCACAATAGAAAAGTAGTATATTATTTACAAAATAATATTTTTTTTTCTCCCAGCGCAGCGCCCCTCCAGATCTGGCGCCCTAGGCGACCGCCTAGTTCGCCAGTGGGAAGGGCCGGCCCTGTCTGTATGCATACCATAGACTGTATATATAAATGGACGTAGGGTCCGTGACGTCACCCATAGGATTCTGCAGAGTTGCCGTGAAGCCCTTAGTAGGCGGAGTCGGCCACTAACGGCTCGACAGTGACGCCAGAGTTCAACTCCCGCCTTCTCCAGCCTGCTCCAAATAAGGGCAAAGAGGCGGGACCTGCTGCCACCGAGCTGGAAGTGCCAGAGCTAGCTGAAGCTACCAAGCTAAGCTAACATGCTCCACATCTGCACGCTGCCGTCGCATTTTACGTTTCTAAGGTAAGCGGACATTAAACTATTCAGCAAAACTATAAATAATAATCTAAGTTATTGAGCTTTTAGCATAATACTTCAGAATCTTAAAACCCCTTAACCTTTGTATGCAATTGTGCTAAATTCAACACTGGAATCAAGCAAATATTAATGTTTGCATGACATTAGTTATTTATATTTTGATATCACTTAACTATACGTTTAATACGTTTAAGTCAAGCTAAGGTACATGTGATGGTAAGGCAAGGCAAGGCAAGGCAAGTTTATTTATATAGCACTTTTCAACACAAGGCAATTCAAAGTGCTTTACAAAAAATGAAAGAGATTAAGAAAATGGTAGCTAGTTAGCGCTCTTACCTGTGAGGCCTCCTCCAAACAGCATAATAACCAGACTATCATTAAAACTAAGTACCAGTTATAGATCCTTGACTTTAGACAAACAATTCAAAAGACAAAATGTATTTAAAGACCAATCTTTATTTGAATGTGCCTCTTAACCTGAGATATTAGTTATACAGTAATAGTATTAACAATCAAAAAAAACTGAGCAACTCAACAGTCAACTTTATGTTTCTTATTGTCTAAAGCATTTATTATTTTCATTTTCCCAATCTCATATTCAGTGTGGACGGATTGAGACAGCGTGGTGTCCAGAGAGCTGCAGAGACTTCAGGGAGAAACCTCCGTGTGATGGACGTCCTGTCTGTTGGTTTGGAGAGGACTGAGGGTCTTTCCTCTGCGAGGAGGACTGAGGGTCTTTCCTCTGCGAGGAGGACCAGGCCTGATGAAGGAGCCCATGCTGGGCAAAGCTGATACCAACTGCACAGGCCTAGTCGGTCACTTTATTTGACTAAATGTGTTTAATACATTTAATAGGTTTACACCTTCTGTCCATATGTGCTTTTTATTTAAAACATTTGATTAACTTTTGGTTCACATTTCAATAAATTGTATTTGTATTTGCACTCCTTTTGTCCATTATTCTTACTGAAAATGTTAGATTACACATTCACATCTGACTGAAGATTGGCCCCATTTATTTGTGACGTTGCAAAACAAGGTACATGTTGTGAAGCTCATAAAGTGAGGCAAATAGAAATAATCAGCTGATGGAGTGTAGATGTGGAAATAGCTGCATTCGATCAGCTGACTGTTTTTACAATAAAAGTAGTTTCTTAGTGAATGTCCTGTACTGGTCTTAAAATCTCATAACATCAGCTTTTAATGTTCCTCTTGGATGTTCTTCTTGACCCTCAGAGAAGGAGAAAATGTCGTGTCTTTCAGGCATGTCCTTTCCTAACAAAAATGACAGGAAACATAAAACATATTATTGCAGAACAAGTGTGTTATTTATGAAAGCGGTGTGTTTGTGTGTTTAGGGGCTGTAGATATAATTATTTTGTAATTGTAATGTTTTTTTTTTATTTCAACAATGAGCTACAAAGACAATCAGATTATGAATGAACAGTATGAAGTTCATCAACATTGAAATATATGTTATTATCAAAATAATATTTAACTGTTATCAAAACGTAGTGCAGCTGTAGAAGCTTGCTCTGTTGTCTCACTGAAAGAATAACTTTTACCACGTTTTTTACAGACAATATTGAGAGATAAATAGTAGCAGTTCTCACTATGTGTTAAATATCTTTGCCTTCAATACATTAAATTAGAAAGCTGACAAAGTCATATTGCTTGTTATCATCTAAATGTAACTTTTTGCATGGAAAAAACCCTCAACTTCACTGATGTGTAGGTGATCTAGTATTTAGTATTGTTTAATGGAATGTATATCAGTGTATTCAAGTCAATACTTCATTCATTTAAACCAATATCTTTCTTGATTCTTTGTACAGTATGAAAAAAGAGTCTTTGTACCTGAGCTGAAGTTCACTGCTGTGAGGAGTCCAGTTCTGTCTCTCACTCTCTGGTCCAGCCTGTCTGCATCACCTGGACACCTTAAACAAACAGATATATATGTAAAGTACCATGTGTACAAACAATATAACTGATTCTCTTCTGTTGAACATGTTGGATTGTGTATTGTCCGAGTCAGGGTCCTTTTTATTTTACTGTAACTTTGGAAGTTGTGTTACCAATGCTTACTGTTGATTTGATACCCATTTGGTAATGCAATTAATAAAAACAACAAGGTTTGGGTTCGTTCTTCAGATGACTGTGACGTTAACGTGTAAGCTCAATAATGAACTCCAGCTCAACCAACCATATTGTAATATCTAAGTAATCATCTTGAAATATGACATTAATAATTGTAATACACACATCTTATTGTGAGGTTGATTTCACATACACTACTTCGACGTTAGCTTGTCTACATACTTGAGCATAGCCAATTTAAATTAACCTTAGATGCATACAGTTCCTACCTACATAATAAAATATCTCTAAATTACAAGGATGTAACCTTATGTTATCAACCTCAAACAGAAGCCGTTTGTTCAACAGTATTATCCCACTTAACACTTGTCTATTTCTTTTTAACCTTTATATATACAGTCTATGATTTTAACTTGGAGGTTACGATTAGCATCGTTAGCACCGATGTAGCTACCACTAGCTTACATGCTAACCCAAGCCTTACCATTCATTACGTAGCTGATTAAAATCATTAACACATAAATAAAGCACTAGAATTTCACTTACCGCAAAACCGCATTCATGCACCGTCTGTTTTAACCGCAGAGCGAGTCACAATAGTCCGATAAATAAGCATGAAGAACAAACAACCACGGCCGGCTACAAGTTGTGTTTCCTGGATGAGCTGAGCAGGCAGAGTCCCTGTAGCTAGCTTCACGGAGCAGCTAGCAGAGAGACAAGAAGCTAACAGCGGCAGGCACTTGACAGAGCCGTCACTCAATGTGACCACGCCCTAATTTATGCACAAACTTTAAGACCTAATATAAATAAAAGGGTCGCGTTAGAAAACAATTCACTCACAGATCCATAATCATGAAGGTGGAATCTAACTATATCGATAATAAAATGTATGGAGCCAGGGGTAGAAACATGTTTTTTTCTGCTGTAAAGTTGGGCATTTTAACATGGGGGTCTATGGAAATTGCTCCTTTCTGCAGCCATCGCCTATCGGCCAATATATAAACTGCAGTGTGTGGCACTTCCGTATTGGCTTCCCGGCTCTACCCCACAGTTTGCCGCTTGATGCATACCCATAGGCGAGTTCACGCCCAGTGACACATGCAAATATGAGCATTCGAAGTTGTGGATTTCGAGATATACAGAGCATCCCAAAAAAGGGGCTGAGAGGTTGATCCGCTGCCATGTATGTATGTATGTATGAGCGAGACTGGGAACTGCCAACGGCTCCAATTTGGAGAGACGTAAAGTATAAACTCCTCCATATACAAGTCTCACAACTCCTTCATTTTCCATCTCCTTCTCGCTCCACCGCCATCTGCTTCACTAAACACAAGTCCTCGCCCAAACATAGAAAGAAAACCGGCATTTTACATACAAAAGAGTGCATGTGTGTCGTAGTTTTGACTGTGCTTGTGACGACCTTTACCTACTGTTTGCTGACTCATTTGTGTGTTTAACTTAGCTGGTCCACATAAGTGCAGTAGTATGTAGCCTATGTATAAGAGTGTGTACACTTCTTATAAGCACATAGGTTGACATGCATTGGTTTGAAATCAGCCCTTTATATAGAGGGTTTTATGTTTCACCGTTTCTGGGTCACAGCGTGTAGAATTATAGGCTGTTCCTACATTTCTGTATGTATGCTTGCATGGATCTGTATGTAAATGTATGTTCCTTGGTGCCTTCTGATGTTATAATTTGAGCTGTGTTCGCCCTGTAAAGCATACATTACAAATGTGTGTTGCCAATTCTGTGTTTGTGGGTCTCTTATTTGCTCAGTTGATGCCACTCACGATGATGGATTGTATAGACGGACGGAGAGAAAGTCTGGCAGCGAGCGTTAACCAAAAGAGAAAACATAGACAGGACGAGAGAGAGAGAGAGAGAGAGAGAGACTTGCATAATTAGATTCAGAATCGTCTCCTGTCTGCACTGTCTGTTCGTCCATCTGTCGCTGCTGCGTCCAATCAGCCTCGTCCTCAGCTCGGCCCCTCGTCCAATCAAAGGGCTAGACATGTCCCGTCTGGACGGCCCGGTCATTACCCTGGATGTTAAGAAAAGAAGAAAGACCAGAAAACCGGGGGGAGGCAGAGAGGGGGGGGGGGGGGGGGCGCCCACACGGCCACACACACACACACACACACACACACACACACACACACACACACACACACACACACACACACACACACACACCACACACACACACACACACACACACACACACACACACACACACACACACACACACACACACACACACACACACACACACACACACACACACACACACACACACACACACACCACACAGACACACACACACACACACACACACACACACACACACACACACACACACACACACACACACACACACACACACACACACCACACACACACACACACACACACACACACACACACACACCACACACACACACACACACACACACACACACACACACACACACACACACACACACACACACACACACACACACACACAACATTGGAGTGTGAGCAAAGCCTTGATGAAGAGCGGTGATTGCCCATCAGGAAATGGTCGCTTGGTTCAGTCTCAACATTTCAGACGGAGCTCTTTCTTCTCTCTGCAGCCCATTTAGGGTTTTATGGCAAAATGGCCCTGTGTTATTGGGAAGCTTTTGTTGTGGGACACTGCTTTAGAGAGTCGTAACAAGCAAGCTGAACAAAAACTGTTTCATGTGTCCTTTTGAGGAGTTGTTTCATGGATTGAACACTGCAGTAAATACTTTATCCTCTTGCCAAGTTATTTTTAAAAAATCTGTTAAAAAGTCTGCTTTTAGCTACAGACGGAATTGCTGCACCATATGGATTATTAATACATGCTTTTTCCGTTTGTGCCTTTAAGTATAGTTGCAACTAAGGGCAAGTTGTGTATTAAATACATGTTTGAAAAAGGTTAATAAGAATCAGTCATCATGATTACTAGAATAATGATGGCTGTTTTAAATTAGCAAACATTTACATTTTCTAATATAACCATTTCAAATGCTAATAATACATTTTTCATTTGGAGAAAGTATTTGTACACATTAGTACACACATTAAAGACAAGGAAGGTATTACAATTATGAAATAAAGGGAGAGCATACCTGTGAGAGAGAATCCCAAAGAAAACCTGACAAGTGGATGAAGTGCAGGTGAAGCACTCTACCTTGGCAAACACTAACTTATGGTCGTATCATCATTTTAAAAATAATAATGGCATTTTACATGTATATTATGAAAATGTGTCACTTATAAACCCACATTTCTCAGAAGAGTTACATTTGTATGGATCTATTTTTGGGCACCTAACTTTCCTGTTTTCGGTCCTTCCTTCAAATCTCAGCCTGTAGAAGGTAGTTGTTTTAGGCAAACAATAAGGCTGTGTTAAAGGTGGGGTAGGTACTTTTGGAGAAACCAGCTCGAGTGCGCTAGAATTTGAAAATACACAGCCGGAACAAATCTGCCACTTCCTTACAGAGCCCCTCCTCCAACACACATGAACGCGCACATGACCAATGAGGGCACGAGATAAGTTTGTGCCCAGATGGGAGGCTGACAGGCAGGTAGGCCATCCAGTTACTTTAGCCGGCTCAGATGATTGGTCGTGCTTTTTACAGCGCCACGGCTTCCACAGATGATATTTATTTATGGATTTTTTGTCAAAGCACTTCAGATATTCATTGCTATCGGGATGTTAAGAGCATTCCATGGAATATAACAAAAAGTGTATCTCGAGCCGGTTTCTCAAACTTACCTACCCCACCTTTAGGTAAAGTATTTTAATATTTAGCAACTAAAGAGCCAGCTATTATCCTGAAGACTTGGTGGAGAGTAAAACAGACCTGAAAGGAGAGTAATTACTCTGACAGAAAACATTGATATGCTAATGCTGCGACGTGGCAACTGCTAACTGCTAACTGCACACATCCACTTTATGAGATGATGATATCAATGTTTCCTGCTTGTCCCAAAGTGAACAGAAATGAATAATGCAGGATTTAGCTTAAAATCATTCTTTAGTAGTGCTAGCTTTTACAATAAAGACCACTTCTCTCACATTTGTAGCCTCGTCTGCCCTGAATGGAAACTCCGTTTGAACTCCGAAATGTAATTCACCAAGAGAGCGAGTCTGAGCAACAACAAAAAAAAAGACTGCGGAGGAAGCATGATGACAGGGTAAATGACAAGAGAAAGGGAGATGGAGTGTGTGGATGAATAATGTGGCCCTCAGTCTGGAAGAGAGTGAAGAGACAGACACAGAAACATGAGCGAAAGAAACCGAGAGAAGAGACGGGAGTCGTGTTTCCATCTTCTCCCTCTTGTTAACGCGTGGTGAGAAACACCCGCTCCCACAATCAATGGCAACGCAAAACAGCCCAGCCAATTTGTTACCTGACTCGCCGCGGCAACTCGTAGCCCTGCTTTACTGCACGCTGCAAACTGCCTTTTAACAAGCCCGCAGGGTGATGAAGTGAGAAGTGTGTGTGGCCGCGCCGGCGTACAGTGTGTGTGTGGTTAGTGCATGTGTGTGTATCTGTGAGTGTTATCCAAGTGTGAGTCTGGGTTTGCATGAAAACAGTGTCAGGGAGCTGTGTGTGTGTGTGTGTGTGTGTGTGTGTGTGTGTGTGTGGTGTGTGTGTGTGTGTGTGTGTGTGTGTGTGTGTGTGTGTGTGTGTGTGTGTTGTGTGTGTGTGTGTGTGGTGTGTGTGTGTGTGTGTGTGTGTGTGTGTGTGTGTGTGTGTGTGTGTGTGTGTGTGTGTGTGTGTGTGTGTGTGTGTGTGTGTGTGTGTGTGTGTGTGTGTGTGTGTGTGTTTTGTTTCAATCTAATTGCCCGGGCTTCTCTTAAGGAAATCTGATAGTTGACCCTGTTGGCCGTTTAATGTCGTTGATCCTTTTACACTTCCTGGAGGTGCTACAATAACCCCTTGAACATTGACACACACACGCACACACACACACACACACACACAGATCCCACTCATTCCTGGTAAGAAAGAAAAAAAGTGTACAGCACTTCTCAGATCTTTATCTGCACTTCAAATGAGAAGTTTAAACCTGAAACGTAGGAGGGCGATTTGGGGGATGAGCAGATAAGTGAGCGGTTGAACAAAAAAGAAAGGAGGAACAGAAGGAAGGTGGGGGGGGGACGGGACTCTCCATCTTCCACATTACTCATGAGTGAAGTATGCGTTGGCTGGCGTGACAGAGGTAGAGCTAACGAGGCGAATCACTGACCGGTGCCAGCAGTGCCTTTTAGTGCAGATGAAATTAAATGACTCCCCTCTCCCTGCCTCCGCTCTTTCTTTCTTCTGTCTTTAATAGCGCTCGTATAGTACGAGTATAAACTTCAACATTGACGCGAAACACTCGGGAAGTATCTTGTATTTCGATCCCTCTCGCTCCGAGGCAGTAAAACTTGAGATTTTTTGGTTTGATCTCCTTTTCTTTTTCTCTCTTTCTTTTTCAATCCAGCAGCTTTGATTTGAGTTGTGTCGGCCAATAAGTTGACAGTGTTTTGATGAGGACAGGAATAGCAGTTTTATTTTTCCAGGTATGAAATGAATACCCCAAAACCCTGGAGTAAGGCTGCGTGGAGAAGTCATGTCTTGGGAAAGTCTGTATCTGCAACATGTTAACTTTGCAGGACCGAAGAAAGACTTAACAATTACACATTGGTAACCCTCCTATTGTCTTCGCCCCCCTTACTTTGGTGTTCGCGGTCAAAACTGACCGGTCCTGTTTTAACTGCTATTACATTAACACAAAAAACATGAATCATCACCATATTTCATTTAACACCCTTTCAAACTGTACATATTGTATCAGACTACTGGTACACATGAAAAACTGCAGTAAATATTAGGGATGCACGATATTGGTTTTTTGAAACCGATACCGATAACTTCCTGCTTCTCAAGACCGATACCGATAATAAAAAAAATGTACGCCACTAATTATTTTAACGCGATTAACGCATGTGTATTTTTTGTCCTCGGCCGCCCCGTAGTTTCAGAGCGCATCGAGTTTAAAATACCATCTACAAGCTGATGCTGACAGCCTGCGGCAGACCACACTTCCACGCTCACCGGCTGGCTATTGGGAGGACCGGGAGGGTGTGTGTATGTGTGGCCCGAGCGAGCGAGAGACCTTACGTGTATTGTTGTTGTTAGCATCTGGTGCTAGCTAGCTGCGCTAACAGATATAAGGAGCTGTTTAAATGAAAATAGAGGAGCGACATTTCGCCACAACTGCGCCGAGCACTTGACTTTATGCAGGAAGCCAGACAGTGGGACATTGTACGAAAAGTCAGCACACTCAACACGGATAGTGCGCAACATGATTGCAACGTCCAGGCAGCTCCGGTTCGAGCATATGCCTTGAGTTGCTCATAGCTCCAACGCCCATACCACCGACGACATGTTTGTTTACTGTCCTGGCTTCACGGCCGCACACCATTGACGTCACAGCCAGGCATGAGTTAGGGAGCGCTGGATTTGTGAAGAACTCCCCTCTTCCTAAACCACTAATACCACAGTACTGGCAAAACGGGAGGAGCCGAGTGCAAAACAAGCGCCCCTCATCCCTATCCACCCACACCGCAGTATTTTTTCTTTTTTTTTACCCAAAAAATATATTGTATATTATCGGGGCTATTAATACTGGTATCGGGTTTATCGGGATGACGTCATAATTCCTAATATCGGACCGATAATTATCGTGCATCCCTAGTAAATATACAGGCCAGGTGTGATCCATGTGGGGGGAGGGGCACATAAGAGCGGGACATGTGTCAAATTGTTCCGTTTGTGTGTGTGTGTGTGTGTGTGTGTGTGTGTGTGTGTGTGCCAGGTGTGATTCACATGGGG
This sequence comes from Gymnodraco acuticeps, assembly GCF_902827175.1. Taxonomy (NCBI): domain Eukaryota; kingdom Metazoa; phylum Chordata; class Actinopteri; order Perciformes; family Bathydraconidae; genus Gymnodraco; species Gymnodraco acuticeps. The sequence continues at coordinate 34,871 of NW_022991847.1, forward strand.
GGATCGGGCACATAAGGGGACACACACACATCTAGAGTATGTGTGGATGTTTATGTGTGTGTTTTATCCAGTGGTGTAGTGGGCGTTGGACGCGGGGGTACGCTGTACCCCAACTTATTTGGAGCATGATCTTCACTGACACACCCACGACGAGCCAGCTCGCCGCGCCCGCCGATTTTGCGGCAGCTCTTTCCCTCAAGAACACTAACGAAACAGCTCTATAATGGCAGGCTAACATGTTTTACTTGACTTATTTTCTAAAAAGAATATAATTCACAAGAAGAAAGAGGCTAGCAGCACCGAAGCTACAAGTGAAGCTGCTAGTAATACATCATCAGAAGAGCTGCCTAAAGACGTGGATAATGCTAGCTAACGTGCACGTTAGCTGCGCTAGCAACGTTCCCCTGGCTAGCTCAAGCTCACCTTTCCCAGATGCATGGACGGAGGAGATGTGGCGGAGGAAACAAGAGGCTTACCCGTGGATAGACTGCAAAGCTGGGAAGAGAGAGGCAGCAGCACTGTCTGCTTAGTTGCAATACTGTAGCTTATGCAATTTAGGCCTATAAATTGTTTATGTAACTTATGTGCCAGTGTGTCCATGGTTTTGAGTCTGTGTGTGTGTTGAGCGCAGCGCCGTCTGCTTTTTGCAGTACAGTAACTAAAGTAGGACTAAGCATACCGGTAGTTTCTGTGGACCTGTCTGCCCGTTTTGTGAGTGCATCCCATTGTTTGGGATGACCTAATTAAAATAGCGTCCCCCCAGTAAAAAAATCCCCACTACACCACTGGTTTTATCTGATCCGGATGGTTACTAATTCCTTTTCTTTATGGCGGTCATTTTTGACCGGGAACACCATGGGTGTTACAAAGTTGACTAAATCATCCAAAATGCAATGGAAGTGGTGATCAGCAATTATATATGTTCAAATGTTTACTGTGAAAGATATCATGAAGCCTTGATGCAATCGAATGTAAAACAAACAAGTTATGATTGATGAAAGTAGTAAATCGGTCAGATTTGACCCGACAGGAGGGTTAAGTAGTGTACACGCTACAGTTAGCATCTGGTTAGCTTAGCATGAAGACTGAAAATGCACAACAGATCAATGTTTCCAAAATTGAAATGAAAGCGTCCGTATGTTGGCTTTAGTTTTCGAGCCGCTTGTACCCACATCCTTCCAGATATGTCCAGTATAATTACACATGTCCTCCATTGTTCCTGCCAGATGCTGATAACCATAAAAACACTATTTCTGGAGAACATTCAGAGCCAGCCTGGACATTTCCTGTATATTGAGCTGCAATTAGTGCAACAAAAACAAACAGCTCATGTGAAGTTATGTGCTGGTTCTTCGTTTGATTTAATTTTTTCATTTGCCACTTAGCTTCTATAAAATGTTATATGTCTCCAGTCTGTGTGGGCACTTCCTGTTGGCTCAGATATTCACAGACGGCTGACGGAGGATGTGGCCGTCTCTGAGCAGGTGAGGGGTCGTCTCCCATAACAGCAGCAGGGAAATGAATGAATAAAGCAGCAGGCCCACGAGGAAACCCAGCGACTGTTATTGGGCTTTGTGGTTTCAGCTGTCCATTTCACCAAAGGGCCAATTCACTTTCAAAATGTCGGCTGCCAAAATCTCTCAACTCTTGGCTGGCAATCTCACATTACATAACTTTAATCTATTAAGCTGGCACTTTTATCCAAAGCACCTTACAAGAAGTGAATTCAACCATGAAGATACAAACTACAAAAGCAAGAATCCTCTGAAGACTCACGGTGAAGACGTCCTGAAGCCATCGAAAGAAAACATTGTCGTATCCTGGTGAAGACATATTTCCGTAAAGCACATTGAATTACACTCCAGATATTCTGTCTGACTCCTGGCTAATGCGGTTAGCTTGTATATTTGCTTGGCCAATGATCGTTAGCCATGAGGAGAGACATTATATCTCAATTTCTCCCAAAAGTCTGAACCCAGGTCTCTTTCCTCTCATCTTTGTACCCCTGAATCCTCTGTGACCATGTCCAGATTTAGGGTTGGATGGTGGTCTTTGTTCTGACCACCATGTTAGCCAGCTTCTGAGCAATAAGATGCTTCCTGGTGTAAACAAGGCGGCCATGCAGTTGGTGTGCAACAGTGGCTTGAATACAGTAATACGGCAGTAATTGAGAGGCGAAAGAAGAATCAAAATCTCCAACAAGCATGTTCAGAAAGGGTGCAGCTAATGAAAAGTTACTGATAGAAGTTTAAATGAATCTAGCAGGAGCAACAGCGTCAGACTGCATGCATGGTTGGCACATTTATGAGTACATTAGTTTGCAATAAGCCAAACCATCGTAAAGTGCTTCTGCATTGGCTTTAACTAAACAGAATCTTTCAAGTGCTACATACAGAAGTGAGATTTATGTTTCCCTCATTGGCCAAGGTGCAGTCAAAACAAGTAGGATTTGTATTTTAATTGTTATATTTGAGTGGAGGTATATAGGCCTTCTGCTGTTTTGATATCAATTGTGAGCTTGTTCCACCCTTTTGGAGCCAGACTATTACACAGTCATGTTTTTGTTGAAGGGGTCCAACTCCATTGAAAACTCCCAGACGTCTGTTCGTCAATGCTGCCAATTCATGTTAACAAGCAGACGTTCTCAGCGCAGGTAAAGTGTCTGAACTCAGTGGACTCTCTGTTTATCAGGCTGCTTCTCCACTGGATTTGATTGACGGGAGTTGGCCCCGCTGTCGGGACCTGGAGCCTCTTTCTGCTGGCGGGCTTGTGGCTACGAGTGGCTTGCTAAGTAGTGATTACTGGCCTTGGCCTGGGCAGCAGCTGTAGTAGAGAGAAATGTGGCAATGTGGCCCTGGAGAACCCACACTTAATGACATCAGGAAACACCGCCCAGGTTCACCCACAGCACAGCATGTGTGGGTGGAGCAGAGGGAAAGGCAAGGCGGACAAAAGGAGACAAGGAAGCAACTTTTTGTGTTTGATTGTGTATACTCTTCATACAGTCTTGCACTAATGCACATTTCTCAAAGTTATTTAAGTGACTGTTATTTTGTATATATTGATCGTTGTGCTTTTATTTATGTCTTAATGTGTGCATAAGTATAAATGTGTGTGTTGATATATAGGTACATATTTTTATTCATATTTTTATATATCTTTGTTATTGTAGGGAAACGATATTTCGATCTCTGTCTGTACACACAAACTGAAAGGTTGACAATGAAGTTGACTTTGACATATATATCTATATGTTTCAGTAAGTGTGGCTCAATGGGTGCCAGGGCCTAAGCTACTGTACAACTTGTTCTATGTTTAACAGGCTATCACAGGAGTGTCTGTGTGGTCAAATATGTTTAATAATCATTACAGTTTAGGCATTAGTTTGACGTAAAAAATCTGTGTTTCTCAAATGCTGTTCCGCAAACGTTGCTCAACTTTTTTCTATGATAACTTCAAATGCGTCATCCAGTTCAAAAAGGACAAGATCTAAAAAGTGTATTGAAAATGTGGGACTTAAAACTGTCCATTTATAACTGCGAATAATGCATGCACAAAGCGGAAACAACACCAAAGAAATGGACCAGACCGTTACCTTCATTAAAATTAAAGATTTCTGTAGTTAGAAAATAGCCGGAGACATTCGATATGATGTTGACAACAAAATATATAACAAAGATCTAGTTGTTTTTAGACATTTCAATGCAAAAATGTCACATATCTCACATTTAAAATAGGTTAAGGAGACACAAACACACACACACACTTTGCTGTACTGGAAATGAGAGAGACCTATGCATGTATCTGATAAACAAGGTGCCAAACATGCCTTAAGTGTGTTGTTAAGTGCTAATGTAACCACAGTATTTTACACACTAACGGCCCGTCCACACAGCAGCTTTGAAAAAATCTTGAAAATCTTGGAGCTGGGCGTGTCTGAAAGCTTGGGGATTTTTTGCGAGCAACGCGACCAACAACCAATCACATGAATCTCCCGCCCCCGACATACAAAGCAAGAAACCCCGGGGATTTTATGCGAGCAATATATATATATAAAAACTCCCCAAACAGACGAAAACCTACCAGTTTCACCCACTGTCTCTGCCACCTCCCTCCATGCCTGGTTCCTCCGGTTTGTATCCCGTTAATAGTTCTGGTCGTAAAGAACCGGGTTATTTGCAAACGTAATTTCTCGTTTGGAATATGAGGAAATGAACTGCGGTCTGGTTCTCCCAGCATACACGTGGTTTGATTGGCTAGTGCTTCCAGCTCAGCTTCAAAAGTTGAACATTGCTCAACTTTTGAATCTTGAAAATCCTGGAAATCTTCGCTTCGCTCCCCCACAATGCAGTTCGGCGAAAAGCGAGGCAAAGTGACGTCACCCCCATTCAAAGTCAATGGGCAGAGAAGCGTTGGAAGATTTGTTTAAAGCTGCTGTGTGGACATACCGTAATACTTAGCTGCCATACACAGTAAAACGAATGAGTGGCTTAGCGTGTCTCAAGCTGTCATTCTCTCCTTTCCACTTTGTTCCTCTAAGCCTGTCTGGCTTTTTAATGAAGGGACAGAAACACTTAAAAAGCAATATGAGCAGGCAATTACCATTAACAAAATATAATCCTAATGGCTCTCGGCTTCATTAAACTTCACCGACGACTCTGCCATGTCACGAGTGTTTTATGGTGCTTATTTCTTAGCTTTTTTTATACCCATTTTCCACCCCTGCTGATTATTTGTATGTTTTAGCCCGTGTGTTTTTGCCACAGTTGTTCAGCCAGACATCAGCCTTGGGTAAGCATTATCTGTTTTGCTGTTTAGCAGATGCAATGCCAGCAAAAAACCCACGAGTCAGAATGAATCCGCCCTTCCTCCCCTCATTCCTCCACCTGTCGAAGCCGGCCTGGGGGAGTGTCGAGTCAGAGGCGAACGAGTAGGAGGAGGAGGAGGAGGAGGAGGAGGAGGAGTGTTTTCTTTTCTTTTCGGGGAAGGAAAGAGGATCGATATCTCTCGTAATCGTCCTCTCCACGTTGACATTTCTCTGGCTCTCCTCGGAGGCCGTTTAAGCGTTGGATGAATAAAGCTGTCATGGCCCATTCCTCCTCCCGTCCTCTAAAACCTCCGCATCCCTGGCAGCCAGCCCTCTCTTTCCCTCCATCATCCATTGGTTTGGGCGGCCTCAGACGGTGACTTATGGTGCTCTGCGATTGGTCGAAACCGTCGTGAGGGCTGATTGATAGCCCCTGTTGATTGGCCCCGGCTAATTAGAGACCTTTGGGGACAGGGTGATGGATGGGTTAGCGCCGCCCAGTCCCCTCTTTTCCGCCCTTGCTCCGAGTGATTTGTCTCAGGATGTTTTCTGGTTGTGTTAGCCACTAATTAAAAGTACCTAATCAAATGATCAACATTGGCATGTCTGCGGGGGTAAATTGTACCACAGTATCTCTGCTCTTCAGGCTCTCCCGGGCAAACCAACAACATGAAACATTAATTGGATTAAATGTGATTCAGTGTGTTTGCAGTGACCACCGTCTGCCCTCTCTGTGGTTTCTGAGGGTTTATCTGTGAGATACACAACCTATGATTAGTGTTATTGAATCTGAATTGTTATTTGTGTATTTGGAATTGTACGATTATTTCTGACATGAGCGGCTTTGAAATATAGGGGTTCAAAGCTTTTACTTCCTAGACTGCAATACATGTAGTTGGGGTTCATTTTATTGGTTAAAGGTCCCATGTCTGTCAGGGTTGGGGAAAAATAGGACCCAAATGCAGATTGAGGAGGGAAGCATGTTTCAAAATGAAACAAAAGGCGAGCTTTATTGACAAAAGCTGAAAAAAAACAAGAATCCATGAACAGGCACGAGGCACGAGGTAGCATCCAAACAAAAGGTGACTGTGACCAACATGAAGGGAGACATGAACGACAAATAATGAACCAACACCGAACACAGAAAGAGACAAGACTAAATACAGGGAGGGAGTAATCACGAGACGAGAAACAGCCGGGCAGGGGAGGAGAAACACAAGGGCAACAGGTGAACACAATCAGACAATCAGACACACCAGGGAAACTAACGACAGGGAGGAAGACAAGACACAGGGAGAACAGCAAAATAAAACCATGACAAGACAGACCAAACTAAAACCGTGACATAAAACTAAGATCGTGACAATGTCATGCTTTTCCGGTTATCACCCGTCCCCTTGTGTGTTATGGTTTTTCTGCATGTCAACGGTCTGCAGAGTCACAAACCCTCAAAGTACACCCTGTAGCGAGTAAAACTATTAAGTCAATTATTTAGGTACTTGTACATTTAGGGTTAGAAGATTAGTCTTAAGGTTACTTGAGTATTTCAATTGTATGCTACTTCATATTAAATATTGTTTTTCTCTCATTATAGACCATTGAAGGCCAAACACTTCAAAAGCCTTGCAGAGCTCTTACATCTCTCAACATTTTGATATTCCTTAAAGGTCCCATGTCATGCTTTTCTGGTTATCACCCGTCCCCTTGTGTTATGAAGGTTGTTCTGCATGTAACGGTCTGCAGAGTCACAAACCCTCAAAGTACACCCTGTAGCGAGTCAAACTCTAACACAGAGAAGACCTGTCTGTGCTGCCCCAGAACGCCTCGTTGGACATTTATCTTTTTCCTTTGTTTGCTTCTTGGGTTCTGTGACGTGTGAACACCCAACAACAACAAATGACCGGATTGGCCCAAATGGACCAATCCGCGGAGCCCCTCACACACCAGGATCCCTTGGCTAACTAACAGGGAGTCCCATTGACTTGCATAGAGCTCCCTGGTTGGTAACAGACGAGTTGGGATGGTGGAGAAATGCTCTCCGCAGACCCATTCTCACAGCGTTATAAACCTTTTTCTTTCTCAATATCAAGCCACACTTATTGGTTTCACTTTGAGTGTGTGTGTGCTCAGGATGAGTTTAGCTTGTTCTCGCTGTATCGCCGACCCGGAAACCTGTCTGCTCCTCGCAGCAGTTCTGACAATTTTTTGATAACGTACAACCAAAAGGAATAGGTACATAAGCTCTTACTTGAGTCCTTATCTTTACAATATGCCGTCTAAGTCAAAGTTATAAAAAACACAGGAGAAGCACGTCCATAATTTATCCACATTTATACACGCTGTAATGTTGGCCTTCACATCTGGCATCTTTAAAGTGGTCACAGTATTTTAGTTAATAATTGTTATGATCATTTTAGGTAAGAAACATTCAAACAAGTTGTGCAGTTAACCTCAGCGAGCTACTTTATTTGACAAGGGTATCTGAAAAGAGAATTTTTGACAAGATTAGCTCTTACAATATTGTCTTTAAAATTAAACCTTTTCCTGTTTCAAATAAAGATCCATCAATGACAGAAACATTCCTGGTACATGTTGCTAAGGCTTTTGTCTGACATTTAAACTTTTTCTGGACATTTTAAAGAAATGTCAGCGGTAGCGGTCCCTAGCTGCACACAGGAGTCTTTGTGTATGTAAACAAAGCACAGAGAAGATCGGATTCAAACACACACACAGAACTAATGTGACTTCACTCAAGAAAACAGTTTGCTTGCTGCTTGATTGATGCTCTGAATAAAGTCGATAACATGCAAAGTGTTAATTCTCATATCTAAAGACTTTAATAACTACCTCTCTGAAAGGTCCCAATGTGTTCACTTTGATGGGCTGTCTTCTGAGTGGTTAAACATTGCTAATGGTGTTCCTCAAGGTTCTGTTTTAGGTCCACTTTTATTCTCCATCTACATCAATAGTTTAGGTGAAAATGTGGATGAAGCTACTTTACATTTCTATGTGGATGATACTGTGATGTACTGTGCAGGTCCCTCCATTAAGGAGGCTGGTGTTAAATTACAGGCTGTTTTTAACATTATTCAGACTCAGCTTGCTGAACTTAAGCTTATTTTAAATGTTGATAAAACCAAGGTAATGCTCTTTTCTAAAGCTAAAGCTAAAAAGACACCAGAGCCTGTTTTGGATATTATTATTATTATTAAGGACAAGTACTTGAAGTGGTTACCAGTTATAAATACCTAGGTATCTGGCTTGATGACTGTCTTACTTTTAAACTTCATGTCAATAACCTGCTTAAAAAGCTGAGGGTTAGGCTAGGTTTCTTCTTCAGAAACAAGTCCTGTTTCTCTTTGAAGCCAGGAAAAGGCTCTGTGACCTTTGACCTGTGCTGGACTATGGTGATCTGATCTATATGAATGCACCTGCCTATTGCCTGAACAAGTTAGATGCCGCCTATCACAGTGCTCTGAGATTTGTCACAAATTGTAAAGCACTTACTCATCACTGTACCCTGTATGCCGAGGCAGGTCTGCCATCACTTACTGTACGGAGGCTCAGTCATTGGTACACGTTTATTTATAAAGCTTTGTTGGGTAAACTCCCGTATTATATCTGCTCTCTGATAACACAGAGAGTTGCAAGCAGCTATTGTCTGAGATCGCATGATGTAGTATTGTTAGATGTGCCAAGAGCAAGGACTGTCTTAGGTAAGACAGCTTTTATGTGCAGCTCCACTTGCTTGGAACAATCTTCAGCAAGAATTGAAACTGAGCAATCTCATTCCTCTGCATGTTTTTAAAGCTAGACTAAATGAAATGCTCGTTGATACTATGGGCACTTGTAAATGTCTATAACTATGTAAATGTATCCTGTAAATATAATGTATGATGTCCTTTATTGTTTTATGTTTCATGTGGAACCTATATGCTGCAGGCCTCCCTTGAAAAAGAGATCTATGATCTCAATGGGACAAATCTGATTAAATAAAGGTTTGAAATTAAATTAAATGAGCAATGGAATTAATATAGGCAGAGTTTGGTTTGTACGAGTCAGAATGAGTCTGATATCAGATACATATCAACGGCATATGTTTTAATTTAGAGAATATTGACTTCTCCAACACCCGAATTCCCCCAAAAGGCAGAGGGCATGACCTCGGGGTCCTCAATTTTACAGCAACAGTATCAAGTGAGTAACTGATTCAGAGCAAAAAGTCTGATTGAAGCGTATAATCCTGAGGTCACAGCATGCTCATGGGAAACCGTTTCTTTCCTGCATGTTTAAGAAAAACACGTATTTTCTAGGCTTATTTTCATCTTTTTGACATTGTTCTGCTTTTTAGTCCTGAGTCGCCAATTAAAAAGGATACCATTACATTTATATGCAACTGGTACCATTTAAATGATGTTACCGCAACCTACCATTTAAGCAAAGCAACCTTTTTTGATATGTTTTGCTGATGTTTGTCATCATTTCTGGCTTTAGCTATAGCCCGTCCCTGGCCGCTTTGTGTCCTCATGCGCTGATAATTAGCTCGAGGTTAGCATGATACGGAGCCTGTATCTTAAAAGTCAGGATTTGTGGGCCCTGATTGAAACCAGAGTGTTTTTTCTTCTATACGATTTGGTTATTAGCAGATCATAAAGCCCTGATGACATAATGTGGTTAGCATGGTCACATTCTGGTTTACCAATCCCCCCTCTCTCCCTCTCTCCTTAGTTTCTCCTGCTTTTGGTCTCCCTCGTTCTTTGGTCGCAGTCGTAAGCGGTTGCATTCCTGAGCCGCCCGTTGCAATAACAGCTCAGCGCTTTAAGCAAACTCTCCTCACCGCAAACAACTCCCTCCTCCTCCTCCATTACCTCGTCAGCCCACTCCTCCACCTCCACCTCCATCTCAAATGTTCATTCCATCATCTCTTATGATCTGGGAGGAGTTTTTTTATTATAGCAAAACCATGAAGAAGCAGCGTTGGTCTGGATCCAGAGGCTAATGCTTTGTTTCCGACACACTTAAAACAGAATGACAGAGAGAGAGAAGTCCTTTCTTTCTTTTCTTTTCATTCTTTTCTATCCATACCACACTCGCCCTCAAGAGGAGCTCCACCCAAGCTACTTCACCATATAGAAAGAATGAAGGGAAAGAGGAGAGAAGGGAAAATGCTTAGTGCCCAGACCATGAAAGAGAGCCTGTGGAGTATTACGAAGAAAAAAAAACACACTACATGTCAGACGATGGAGGAGCCTGGGTCACACACACACACACACACACACACACACACACACACACACACACACACACACACACACACACACACACACACATTTTGCTGTACTGGAAATGAGAGGGCCCCCACCGTCTAGCGTGCAGAGTGCTGGAGAGCTGGGTATCTCTTCAAAGACCCCTGCAGCTTTCCCAGAAGACATCATCCGCGTGTCTAACTCCCTCCAGACCCTGCAAACACTGCCGCCGCTGTGTGTGTGTGAGTGTGTGTGTGTGTGAGTGTGTGTGTGTGTGTGTGTGGGTGTGTGTCGGCGTTTGTGTGCACACACTTCAATGGTGTGATTAAGCTCCCAAAATTGGAAACAAATTGCTCTCAGGTGCAGATACTTTGGGATGAGATGATTTTTTTCTTCACCGCTCTCCGTCGGTTTCCCCCCAAATCGCAGAGTCTCCTCTTTCTTTCCCAGCATGTCCTTTTCTCCCCCTCGTATCCTTTTACATCCTCACCCCGTGCCCCCTCTTTTCATTCCATCACGTTTTCCTCCGTCCCCTTTTATTTGGGGAAAAGACTCTCCACTGTAGTGTGGGGCAGGGAAAAGGCTGTTTCTTTATAAGTACAGAATAGATTACTTCCAACTGGGCTCGGAGGCAACTCCTCTGCACCGATATCAAAGCCTGTTTGCTGCCATTGTAGGGAGACAGACTCCCCCTTCCTCCCCTCGCTGCCATAAGGACTCCTTTATCCTCTGAGTGTGGAATGTGTGTTCTTCTAAGAGTTTAGTGGGTACATTTTGAAGTGGTACTCATGAGGTAGTAGAAGTTAATTGTGAATGCAGGGTAATTATAATTAGAGGATTATGTCATAAATATAATGAACAAGAAAAATGTAGGAATTTAAAGTTGCATCGGTCAAGCAATGACGGAAAACTGTAACTACTATCCAGTAGATGTATACAGAATCTAGGTGAATGTGACCAGTCGTTTATTTGAATGTAATTCCAATAAACTGTAGTGCAGTATTTTACTCACAGGAAGCACAATATTAGTTTAAAGGGAACCGATATGCTAATTTCAAAGTTTCATAATTGTATTTGTGCCTTAGGTCTGACATGTCTCTACACTCTAAAAACAAATGCCTTGGCTCAACAAAGAAAATCAACGCAACAGTTTTGTGACGAAGATAGCTTCGTCACTGTGGACTGACGGCTTCGGGCTTTGCATATTGCACATGTCTTTTATTTTGAAAAGTGTTCCCCCTCCCGTTCTTTCTGTTACTCCTGATTATGTTCACCTGGTGCCCTGTGTTGTCTCCTCCCCCCCCCACCTGTGTCTAATTGCTCCTCCCTCACCTGTGTCTAATTGCTCCTCCCTCACCTGTGTCTAATTGCTCCTCCCTCACCTGTGTCTAATTGCTGATTAGTGGGTGTGTATTTAGGCTCTGTGTTTCCTGTCTGTGAGGCTGGTAGTGTGGGTGAGATCCTTGTGGCTGGTGACTGTGTTCACCTGGGCAGCAATATTGAGGCTGTGTATCCTGTCCCACAGCGATGAATAAATGCCCACACCGGGTTATATTTGAATTCTCTGCCTCTGCCTCCTTGCTTGGTCGGGCCGCTCAACGGTCAGTTTCACAAGTTTGCATCGATGGTTATTGAGTTAAGGCAACTTCTAATGAAATTGTCTTAAAGCAACAAAGTTATTTGAGTTAGGGGAGAAGGCTTTTCCTCTACAATCAGATGTGTTTTTAATTACCACTTACTTAATAATTGGTAGCATGAACACAAGTTTTGAAGTTGAGTACTCAAAATATTAAGTTGTTCCGACTAGTTTTACCGTATGATTTAAAAGGAATTTGAAGTTGTATGTACTTAATTACCATCATTGTGAACACACGTTTTTAAGTTGACAACCATTTATAAATGAAGTTGCTCCAAATATATTTTATTCAATGGTTTTTTTTCTTAGCTTTTTCATGTTTTTGCCTTTAAAGAAAGAAATTAATTGATTCCACATCAAAAATATTAGGCAATTCACTTTTTATTTTGAACTGCAGTTGTTTATTTCAACACATGATGTTTCACTGAGGAGAGACTTCATTTAGTTTGAACATGTATTTACACATGCCATATGATAAGGTGCATGAACACCTGCAATCACAGCTGACTGCAGGAGAGAGGAGAACCATTTTATAGTTGGGCTGCAGCTCGTTGATTGGCTGCTGGAGAATGAGGTGAATGTAATAGGTTAAAGAGAACGCCTGTGATGAGCTGATTATAAGCAGCTGCGGAGTGAATGTATACACACCCAGTCTTCCTGAAAGAACTTGCGCTGAGCTTCATTTCAATCTTGAAAAAAAAGATAAATAACACAAATTGAAATTGCCCCACAAATAATAAATAAACACATGAGCCATATTACCATGGGACATGGGGACACAGCAAATACATGCTGCCATCACATCGAAGTTAGAGGCCTTTGCATATTTAAAACCAGTGCCAAATATGTCAAATCTGTAAAGTCTTTGTAAAACTACAGAAACAAACTCTCAATGGCCACCAGTCTGCAGATCACACACATACATTTGACAAAAGATGTAACAAAGATGTTTACACTGCCGACAGTCATTATTTCAAACAGTATGAACACATTTAACGCAGAATGCTCATTCATTTGTTTCCCTCGACCACGATGGTTGCCATCGTATGGTCAGATCCTGGGTGGACCGGTCACTGATGAAGGCGATATTCATGTCCTTTTGAAGCACATTAAATAATAGGTTAGCGCATCAGAGATAATGAATTAGGTAACTGCATACTTTTTAAACTGTCACTCTTTGCTAATTCAGAGCCATTATTACCAGCTGCTAAAGCAACGCTGGTATTGTTTTCACCTATTGAGTCTGCATGTGTGTGTCGTCATGGCAACGTGGTCCTGAAGACACACAGAGGTGCTTTTGAGTACTTTGCCTAGTGTTTAAATGCATGGACAGATTTTGTCAATCACAACCGTGCAAGTTTTAGTGTATCTTCTCATCTTGTTTGCAGGTTCCATACAATACTTGAACTGGTTAAGAGAAGAGCAGAAGCCACTTTTCAAATGTTACACAATCCTTTTCCCATGCCATTGCTGTCAACACCTATCCATGCTGAACGTTGCTAAGATATTATTGATTGGGGTGTGGCCAAAAGTGCAATATGCTTCAGAATGTAGCTGACAGAGAGCAGTGCTTATGTCCTGTGTCCATGGATTTTATTTTATTTCAAGCTTTTTAATTTCGCCGGTAAACTCCTTGAAAAGGTCCTCTTCCTTTTCTCCAAGGTACACGACAAGGCAGCGGATGGCTATAGTTCTCTGCGTACTTCAATTGTATTGTGCTAATTTTGAAAAAGGAAAAAAAGAGAAATGACCTAAATGAATATATTCTGAATGGGTGACTGCCAACAACTTGCATTTCAATGACAACTCTAAATAACGATCCTACCTCAAGAAGCATGTCCTTGATCTGCTTCACGAGATTCATTTTGAATAAAGAGCGATATTACAATAGTAACCAAAGTATTTTTAATCTCACAGTAGCCTCTATACTTTGTATCCTCTCACATAACTATTCACAGTTCAAAGGCTGCTAAGTTTGCCTATACAGTGCAACTACAAGGCTATCTACTGTATTTGAACGACAAAAGATGACACTCACCTTAAAATGTCCTTTGTATATTTCTATTTTCTTAACTGTCGGAACTTGTCCAGGCATGTTAAGTGGGAGTGGACTTGAAATCCTTAACTCAAGGTGTAGAACAATTAAGTTATCAAGCCAATTGCATTACTTACAACTTGAATTTAGTTTTAAGTCAATTAACACAGAAATCGGAGTTCAAATTACACACAATATTAAGTTGATGTAATTACCAACATTATTACGTCAACACAACTTATAAATTAATGTTTGCAACTTAAAATGTTTATCTAAATAAATTATCTCACATTTTTATCTTGCAACCATGCATTTAATTAAGTGGAGGTGAAAGGTCGCCTGAATTCGTTTTTAGAGTGTATGGTAGTTAATGTTCAAAAACAGAAACTTTTACATTTTAGCCTTTGCAGACTATTGACATGCACGAAAACCTTTATAACACACTAACCCCTCGATTCCACCGGGTCCATCCTATTTTTAGCGGAGCTCACCCCCGAGACGCTTCTGGGACGCTTCTGAGCCGTAACACGGCGCGTCCAGGGCCGCCTTAATGCACGGGCTGACCTGGGCTGAGCTGGGCTGAAGCCCAGGGGCCTACGGAGATCAGGGGCCTATCATGAGCCAATAAAAAAGTTTAAAAAACAATTTAAATAAAAAAAAAAAAAGTTTTTTATTTCGGATGTTTTTAAAAAACATTTAAATAAACAAAGTCTTGGCTTTCAGAATATGAAACTTTTATTTCCAAAATCACACGATAAATACATTTTTGAAGCTTGTAAACGGAAGATGACAGCTCTCACTCGCCACTCACTCCCCCTCCCTCCGGCTGAAATTATGAATGTAAGGGGTATAGTAATCATAGATAACACGGCAGGGTCCGTTACAGTTTGTTTTAATCTGGTTTCAAATAAACAAAGTCTTGGCTTTCAGAATATTAAACTTGTTTCGGCAAATTCAGATGATAAATACAGCTTTGAAGCTTCGGCATAATTACAAGCGGAGAACGGAGTAACTTGACGTCACAGCATGCAGGCATAACAACAGCCGGTGTTTCTCGTGAGTGTTTTCCCCGGGAAACAAACACAATACACACAAACGCAAAAATACACACGTATACACACACACGTGAGCTTCCCCCAGACCAGTAATCCAAACGAAAATATCTTCCCTCCGTAGTATTTTGATCATTTGCTCCGCTAATCAATCAGATCGATGGATTCCAGAGATTTTTCGCAAAAATGATGACTCCGAAACAGTCAGTGGGCACCACTTCATAGCGAATCAGAATGAGAATATGTTTCACATGTGACTTATTCAAATTGCGAGTGATTGAGTGACAGATGAAGGTTGTTTAGGAGAAAAAGTTTGAGAAGAAAAAGTTTGAGAGTGGCGCTCGGGAAAGGAAATTGTTGAGGGAAAAGGAGTTTCGAGACAAGCAGCTATTACAAAAAATGCCGAAGCTTACAGGTTGTTTTAAACCTGTAGGCCAGGATGAGGAGGAAGGAGGACAGATGAGTTCTGTACCGAGCAGTAGCGGTGCCGGCCGTGGGGCCTCAGAGCCAAGTAGGACGTCTGGTTCTGATAGCGATGGAGTAGCGGGAGAGGAAAAACAGACAGGAGGGATGTTGGAGGAGATGGAGAGGACGACGAGGACTTGCTACATGGAGGGAAGCCAACGGCAACCAGACAAATACACGAGGGAGGTCCAATACGTCACTCATCTGGAGGAGAGGACCAGGCGCGCGTAGAGCAGAGTGGAGAAGTGCGATCACAGAGCCTGCCGAGGCTATAAATGACTTTGATTTGTTGTTTAAATAGGGGGCCTACAAAACCTAACCTAACCTGCCATCAGCCCCAGGGCCTGATGGCAGGTTAAGGCGGGCCTGGGCGCGTCTGGTGGAAGCCGTAACACGCGGCCGTAACGCGCGGCCGTAACGCGCGGCCGTAACGCGCGGCCGTAACACGCGGCCGTAACACGCGGCCGTAACACGCGGCCGTAACGCGGCCGTAACGCGGCTGTAACACGACGCAGATGGACCCGGTGGAGTCTAGGGGTTCAGGATAGGGGAAACCTCCCAAAAGGTATAATAGGACCCCCTAAATATGTGTTGAAATACAATTTTGAATGAAGTATTGTGAAGTTGCAGAGATATCCCGGCCTACAATTTATATTCTACATATTTGACCAATATATATGTTTGGTACAAATCCTCTGGAGAAATTGCAACCCAGTCATTTTATATATTTTTCAATAATAATGTGAATAATGATAAAAAAAAACGTTGAATCTCAAATTCCGTGAATCATTTGGCGATTGCTATTTCCTAAATCATAGGAATTAGACTTTGTTCTTTTGTTTATATCTGTGGAAACCAGTGTTGTGCAAATTACTTAATTAAAGAAACATCACATATTACTCATTAAAAAGCAAAAGACATTACTTTGCTTACTACTTAACAGCTAATTGAATTAGGTGCATTACTTGCTGCTTGACTTGTGTTACTCAGCACAGCTCCATCAGGCGTGTCTTTGAATGCATCGTCTCAAACTCTGCAGTGATGAAGAGAGAAGGACAGATCCATGGAAACTGCACGACATGTATCATCAATGCTGCTCGATGTCTGTGTTCTCAGGTACATATATGGTTCAAATTCAATCACTATAATACCAGGCTAGTGTGCATTCATGTTCGTGTACACTGCCAACACGGTAGTAAAACCTCCTTTTGCTAACCCTTGTATTATGTTCACAATTTGGAGCCTTTGGTACTGTTCGCATCACGACCCGGGACATGTTTGGGGATTAAAAAGCAAACAAAAATACAAAATACAAACACAATCCCTTACAAACATTGTCTTCATCTCAATCCCTAACAAAATAGATGTTTTTTTATCATAAATATTTGCATATACTCTCTGCTAGATCACACTGAACAATAACAATAAAACAATGAAAGTGTATGGTACGGTGGCCCTGAAGTGCAAGACACCACAGCATTTCACAAAACGCCACAGCATTTCACATTGGACGGAAAGGGTATTCCTTAGGGAGAACACTTCTTGTTTGTGATTGGACAGAGCCAGCCATAGAGGCACTGCTGTGATTGGTTATTTTGGCTGCCAGTCAAGAAATTACGTTTCGTGATTGGCCCAACACATCAGCCGTTAGCTGTTAGCACACACACTCAGAGCTCACAGCTCCTCATATCTGTTCAGAAACTGGACAAAAGTTAAACATATACAAAACACAGACTGTCATGGTGAATACAGTCGCTGCTTTATTTATGTCTGTATGACGTTGTTGTGAGTGTGGACGGAGCAGCTACAGGTTAGTTTTGCCTGGTCGATCCGATTCCGATAGGATTTACATGGAGATACGGCCCACCCCCTCTCCAGCGTCTTGTTTGAATGACAGGAGTAAACGCATAATTAATGCTTTATTAATTCATGGTTTTTAAGGGGCTTATCTCCATGTAAATACTATGGTAGACCACCCAATATTCGCATCGCTCTAATCGCTCGAGTTTCACCGCGGCTGTCAGCCGTGTTTGCTCCTGTCATTCAAACAAGACGCGCTGGAGAGGGGGCGGGGCGTATCTCCATGTAAATCCTATGGGAGATACCAACTACAACAAAATGAACATATTTGACAGTGATTTAATTGTAATACACGTTTCAAAGTGATGCCGAAGTAACTACATACTGATAACGGTTAGTAAAAACCATGAATTAACGCTTTAACAAGTCTGCAAACAAGACGGCAGGCGAAAAGCTTTTAAAATGCGTGTTTTCTGAATGGAATCGGATCCATCAGGCTAAACTAACCTGTTGCTGCTCCGTCCACACTCACAACAACGTCATACAGACATAAATAAAGCAGCGACTGTATTCACCATGACATAGACAG
>NW_022991847.1:57500-92355 GCF_902827175.1 Gymnodraco acuticeps
GTGAGTAAGAGAGACATGGCAGACCCCCGTTCAAATGCCTCAGGTCAACCTGACCAGACAGATTTTAGATTAGTTTGCCTTTGAGCTAGTGCGATACACGTACTTAACCCTGAGATGCACAAGTGGGTCTTTTTGGACCCGGTGAGGTTATTTTCTTAGAGAATCTTTGTAATTACATTTTGTTATCATTTCATATTCCAGCTATTCCTCAAAAAAACATCTTTTGGATATCAAGCCATTCAAATTGTATACATTTTAAGAAATTGTAGTTTTCGTATTACTACCCCAAGCTTCCATAAGTGGGTCAAAAAGGACCCGCATGCATTTTCTATGGAATTTTTTTTTTCTTTTCAAAATGTAAAAAAAATGTCTAAAATGATAAATAGTGAAAAATTAAATATAATATATTTCTAAAGTGAGACAAAATATAATACTAAATATTATACAAGTGATTTTTTCTTAACCAAAATGACAAAAATGGCATAAAAACACATATTGTTCTAATACGGGTCCTTTTTGGCCCACTTATGGAAGAGTGTAGGGTCCAGTCACTCTAAGGCAGGGGTTCTCAAAGTGTTGATGAGTGAGGGCCAATTTAGGTACCCAATATTGGATTGAGGGCCGCCCAAGAAAAAACGGAACACAAAATAATTCCAAAACAAATCCTTTCTTTATTGTACTAACCAATTAGACATACAGTATACATTAAGAACTTGCAGAGGACACAAAGTTGGATTATCTACAGACAGTGACTATAGCTAAAATCGCTAGCTAACTCCCGTTTTCTGATTCTGATAACTAACAGATTTTCCGCTTTACCGCAACTCGCGAGATGCCTAGTTGCCATGCAACCAGTAGTCTAGCAAACTTTCCACAAGCTGTCATTCATAATTTAGGAATGACAACCCAGGGGGCGGAGTTTTACCATTCTTAAATTCCATTCTAATTCTTACTAGATACAACCAAGGAGGATTAAAATATAACGCATGCATTTCAGCGTGTCACATTAACTATCGCGGGCCGCCAGAAACATTTCCGAGGGCCGCCATTGGCCCGCCATTGGCCCGCGGGCCGCACTTTGAGAACCCCTGCTCTAAGGGCATCTAAGGGTTAATCTAATCTGATAACACAAATGTATTAAAAAGGGCCTTTCTTTGACCTCACATCTGGTGTGACGGTTCTATTTAGAAAAAAGTGTTTATAAATGACAATAGAGGGGGTAGAGGGTAAGTACATATTGAGCATTACAGACCTGATTCCATCCTTTAAAGAGGACATGCTTTGCTCATGTTCAGGTTTCATATCTGTATGTTGTGTCATGTGTAAACCACTAAAACTGAACAGAGGCGCTAGAATCAACTCTGATTAACACAATTTCACAGAAGCAGCTGTCTATTTTTTGAGAATTCAACACATTAATTTGTTCGTTTTAGAATAGATATAAGAGACAAATTGGTGAAAGGGGGATGGGGAACATCTTACAACAAAAGAACATTGTGTTTCCTGCTCTTATGGATCTTTGAATGAAAACAGTCAGATATGAGCGGGCTGCCTGTAATCCAAGATCTTGTACGGTCTCAAATTTAAAATGGCCTCTATTGGATTGGACTTTTCTCCACTGAACAATATAATGAGTTGTTTTTTATTATTCTACCATCAAACCTGGAACTAAAAACGCTCCCCAGCTTGTTTATGTCATGCTGCTGCTAAACGGTGTCCAGGATATTTCACATTGGTTTCATAATAATACACAGATGACCTTTTACTGAAACCCTTTATATGGTTGCAGTCGTTCCACAAATGCCACAATTTAATACCCACTCAATCTTTCCATTCCCACAGTGTATTATTTTTCATTATGCTACTTATGGCTTTCTTTCTTCAATGTTACGCTGTTAAGGACTCTATTCCTGGAATGGCCTCTGTGACGTTTTTTCCAAATGATTTTGAGTGCCTGCCAAGCTGATCCCCATCCTTCCTTCTCCTCAATTTCTTTTTTGGAGACAGGAGCGATTGGAGCTGATGGATTTGAGCTGGGATTGGGAACGACAGGGCCATTTTACCTCACCGTAAAAGTGACGTCTTCAGTGCTATCCCTTCCTAAAGGCTGAAACCACAGCTGGCGGCGCTCCAATGATATGAGATGAGGAATGACAACAGTAAGAGCGGCAGAGGGTGTGCGTTTTGGCGTATGTGTGAAACTATTCTCTGGGTTTAGTCGAATGTAAAAGCGTACAGGTGTGCATTTGTTCACAGTTTTTTCTCCATATGCTCCAGTGTGCCTCATGGCAGGATGTCAGCCATCGTTCACACACCGATCCTGATTGCAGTTTCCATTACAATATAAGAGGACACCACTCATATGGAAGCCATCAAATCATAGCAAGACAATTGGCTCAATCTACGAGGCTGATGTTGATGAATCTGTCACGGTGCGATCTGTCCTGGATTTTCATAAAGGATCTGTTTTTCTACTGGCTGTATGTTGGAGAGAGGAGTGTAACTAAATGCTCTGACTACATCAGGCAGACACGGACACACCGGCAGAGTATATTCTTTTATTTAGACTTTTGACAGAACTCCTGGGATCCAAGAGAACAAGAGCCAGGCAGGAATCACTGCTCGCCCGACAATGATGATGGACTTTGGACGAGTACATATCGTACATATCCACTGATGACATTACTTGGTGTTCACAGTCACGGTCCAGAGACTAAGACTCACCGATTAGGTTTCACATTTTATTTGGTATTCTTGGAAGCAGTTGGGTAGTGTTTATAAAAAAAAATGCTTGAAACCCAACACGTGCATTTTAGAATATGATTCAATGGAGAATTAAGAGTGGAATGGGTTGGCTTTGGCTACTTTTGCTAAGAAAATAATTCCGTACCCATTAAATGCCGATTTACCGTTTGTTTATGTACAATGAGTGACTTTCATTGCTGTTGTTGTTGGCTTGGAATATTGCATCAATATATGTCTATGTCTGTATGTGTTTCATTATGATATCAAAATGAAATCTGTATAATTACTTTATCCTATAAATTAAACAAAGTATTTAGAATACATGGAAAACAAAACAATTGCACTAATTAGTTTGGACAAAAATAATAATTTCATAGCTTTGTCCGGGAGCATTCCATAAGAAGATTGATATCATATATGTGTGTTAAATATCTGGCTACAGCACAAATAGCATCATTTTGGGAACAGCTAGTAAGGGGGTGTTTCTCAATGTCGAGGACGCTTCCTTGGTAGGACGAGTCCCTCAGAGTCAGGTCCTTCAGAAGCGATGCAAGAATCCTTCCTAGCCTCGGAAAACGAAGAATGGTGGAACAGGCTGTGTGCGTCATGTGTGAGGCCCCGCCTTAAATGGAGCGCGATTTCCGCCAAAGATCTGGAAATTGCTCCGTGCGCAAAGCATTGTGGGGATTTTAAGGCCATGGAGGATACACATGTGCAGCCTCGAAATTTCCCGCAACGAAGGACGCCGTCCTCGGTAGAATTCCAAGTATGCTGGACATTGGAACAGTCCTTCGGCGGCACTCAATGACGTAGCATCCTTGAAATAGTGGCTCTGGAGCAGCTTTCCTCGACATTGAGAAACACCCAGAGTTTATCCAACTTTAAATACAATATGTCCACATTTTTCAAGTCAATCATTTATATTTTATACACACATAAAAGCAACAGGATTATTAGCTTTTTTTTGGTCAGAAGCATTTCATTATAATTATCATTGTCGTTTCATTACGATAATCTTGTAGTAAAAATCAGCTATTGTGACAGCCTTACAAATTAGTATATTAATAGAGTGCCACATCCTAAAACATGAGATTACTCCATAGGATTTTGGAAAATAGCTGGAAATAAGGTCAGCGGTTGAGACACATTGAAGAGACGGATCACGTTTTGTTCAGTCGGATAATCTCCACATGTCTACCCTACTTTTATAATTTTCGAATCGATTAGATTTATGAACCCATGCGCAGCTTACTTCCGGGTTTTAGGATGCGTCACTGTGGCACTCTATAGCACATTTTAATGGTTATTGTTATGGTAAAGAAGCCTGATAAAGATGTATTTTAGGGGAATTACATACTTTCAGATGCAAAAACTATGTCAATCCAAATCTTCCATAAGAAAGTCAGTTTTTCATAACAACAGTACATCGGAATATAGATGTATTACAAATATATGGTGGACACACATCTATTATATCATATAATACACTGTTGTTCTTACATTGTTGAGTTGGGTAGTGCAAGCACAGCAGTGACGTGTGGTGAGGTTCATGGCTGGTGAGGCACTGACTCTTTCAGAGTCAGATTTACAAATATTATATTTTGACCTTAATCGAAATATTCGGTTATTTTCAAAAGCTTTTTTAGTCTGATGCTTCGATTCATTTTAAACAGACTGTTCAACAAAAGGATACCCACAATCTAAATATTGGATTGTTCTTTCTTAGTAAGATCCCATTTTCATTACAATTGTGGTCTTACCTTGACCTGAAGATGAAGTCCATGCTATCCTTCTGGACAACAATCTCCATTACTTTTTTGTAAAAGTCCTCCGTATCTTCCTCTAGTTTCAAAAGTCTAGTTTGTTGTTTGTGTCTACCGTCTCTGTGTAGAATAACAGTAGCAACAAGAACCTGTGGGCTCACTTGCGCCCCCTTCAGTGCGGCAGAGGTTGTGGCTGCCTCCCCTGGTGCTTTTTTCATTGCCGTTGTATGATGAGACCAGCGAGCCTAAATATCATATATACGTGAAATAAGTTATTTAGAGACTATGGATGGCGAGGATAAATGTAATAAAGGGATCTACAAACATTACATTGGTGACATACAGTGAGATGGTGCAGGCATGCGCTGAGGGCCCGCTTTCCAGCCAGTTTCTGTGGGGTGACGCATTCTGAGGTGAGGCAGATCTCACCCCACAGTAACTGGCTTGAAAAATGCTCACAAAATAAGTGCCCGCGTTAAATTAGTGCCCGCGCTCCAGCCAGTTACTGTGGGCTTACGTGAGGCAGAGTTCGTCCCTGCCTCTCTTCTCATCGCTACCCGTAGTTGTAGCGGAGCTCGGCAAATTTGCTGATTTTGACTATAAAAAGCGATTGGAATCATACAGAAATCACATTTACAACACAGATCAGTGGAGACATTTTATTATTATTACTATTTAGTTGTTTTTCCGTTCCATTGGAGTATGACAGGTGAGGCTCTGCCTCGCTGAAGCACAGTGTGTCATCCCTGGCTGACCTGAAAATGGCCAGAGATAATGACAACACCACTGTGAAAGCACGGTGGTTTTAAAAAAAAAAGGAAAAGGCAATATGCTGTAGTCCAATATGATGTGTCGTCTGATTTAGACCAGGCGAGGATACAAGGGACGGGAAGACAGGGGGCAGGGAGGACGAGACGAGAGTAGCAGAAGAGAAAAAAGGTCTGAGAGAAAAATATGGGAGCTATCAACACTCACCTCGGCAGAAAAACAGAGCCATGATGAAAGCGAAAAGCAGAGAGGAGAGACTGACAGGCACAGACAGACAGAGAGTGAAGGTTACAATGACAGAAAGACAAGTAGGCGGGGGTACAGAGAGAATGGGTGGGGGTGAAAAGTGGACAGCTGCGATGAAACAAGAGACTGAAAAGAGACATAAGGAAAGACAGAAGGACTCAGGGGACCACCAGCATTCATGGCAACAGATAAGAGTTTTAAGTGGACTTAAAACAGACTGCTGTGGGTTGGATTGTCAAACAAATCAGGTTCTGTGTCTTTTCCTAACCACTTTCCACAGCCCAAGTGAAAAACATCATGGCGTTGAGGGAAGATGTGAAGGAGAGTTCATCTGGAAAAGAGGAACATTTAGGAAAAGAGACTTACACTGGGAGACGTCCTTCGATTGTGTCTGTGGATGTTACTGATTTGTATCGTGGTAAAACTAAAGATGTCCCTGGATTGACTACTGAAAGTGCATCAGATACTTCGCCCCATGCGTTTAATACTGTTGTTTCAAGGAGGCTTTCTAAACATCGACTTCAATGAAAAAAAATACTTTATTTAAGGTTGGAATTAAAGTAAAAGTGAAAGGAAACTATCTCCCTCCTCTCCATTCATACTATTCCACATATTCCACATTGTACTTCATGTAATATATTCATAACTTGTTACGCCTACACATCTGCTTCTGTACATATCACCATCCAAACATGTTGAACTTAAAACACTTAAAATACTCAAATCATTAAACACTTTCAAACGTGACTGATCATTTTGCTGTAATGGTCTTAACTTAACATGTTGTTGAAACTTCAAAACTTATAGCACATTGGCTAGTTGTGGAATAATAAGGAAAATGTGTAATAAGTACTATAACTTTCATGATCTGCATCTACAGTACACGATTGGTTGTTTCCGTGGACGGCTGAATAATGCTTCACTTTAAAGGTCACCTATTATGTAAAATGCACCTTTTGATGTGTTTTATACATAAATATGTGTCCCTGGTGTGTAAGGAGAATCACAAAGTGTCAGGAAATAAAACCCTCTCTCTTTTGCTCTTTACCCACATGTCTAAAACCCCACATGTCTAAAACCCCACATGTCTAAAAACCCACATGTCTAAAAACCCACATGTCTAAAAACCCACATGTCTAAAAACAGGGGTACAATGGAGCTGATCTAGATTTGCTGACGTCATTACTGAAATGCGTGACGTGTTTTGGAAGTAATATGGTCCGTGTTTACATTAGCAAGTATCGCTAAAGCCCCGGACACACCAAGCCGACACCTTTTTGGCAGAAAATCCAAAGGCAGTCGGCCAAATAAATCACTCTGATTGGCTGTTCAGCTTAGCGAATCAGTGCATGAGAAGCAAAACGGAAGTGAGGGACCCAAACAAACTATTAACTTTTCATTTAACTCCAGCTCTCGACACAGGTTCGGGAAAGCCCCGTGAGCTTCTCGCTGTAGAGTGAAAATGGAACGCACACGCTTTTTGTTGTTTGTTTATATCACGCAGTCTGTTCCTCTTCTCTCGGTTATCACGCAGTCTGTGGCTCAATTCAGGGGTTGCATCCTTAGAAGGGTGCATTCGTAGACCGCACACGTCACTTCCGCCGAAAGAAGGCTGTCCCAATTAAAAAAAAGACGAGACTCCTCCGAATGCGGCCCACGAATGCAGCCTACTTTTCCCCAATTTGAAGGATACATCTGATGTACACTCCGCGACCTACCATATCCCAGGATGCAATGCGCGCAGGGAAGAGGGAGTTTTTTTCAAATGAAATGGCTTCCGGTCTCCCCAGCAGAGTGGATTTAAAAGCAGCCGCGAGCGGAGGAATCACTAATAAATGTGAGTATTGGGTTTTAACTTACTTTAAATGAACTGACGTCACACACGTCAAACCCAAGGGGCATTACAACGTACATTTTCGTTAAATAATACGGATACATATGTGACGCTAACTAGCTAGCTGGACGTACTGCACTATTGTTTACACTTATTTGTTATTCAATTCAGAAGTTTACTAAAGTCATACAGAGATCTTGGCTCTGTTATAGATAAGTTATACTTTATATTACATACATAGACCAAAGTGAAAACATTTAGACCGGTATAGCCTACAGTGCGGTGGGATTTATAAAATGCTACCCTGACGTGTAGCTCAGGGTTGCCAACTCTCACGCATCTGGCGTGTGACACACGCTTTCACTCTCAATCTCACGCTCTCACGCTGCCCAAACTATTCTCACGCCAAAAACAAGAATACCGAAGACTAGAAACGGGTTTGAAAACTTTTGTCACGTAGTGATCGTCTTCTTAATAGAACATCTTTGATAATGTCTTCTGGCCAATCAGAATCAAGATAACGGTGTAAGTCCCGACGGAGAATACTTCTGCTGTAGTACATCTCTATACATCGATGCAACATTACGTGTTGATAGAAATCAACACGTAATGAAATAAGACCCCACGGTTTGATGATTGATAGGTGTGTGGGCTGTCTTTCATGTTGACACACAGAACAATGGGGGCTATCCACCCTTATCCACAATGTAAAGTAACTCACAGCCTCTTCCCTCTTCTCTCTGTGAGGAGCAGCAGGTTCAGCTTTCAGAACAAAGTAACACAAAACTAAAATGGCATTCATTTTTTAAATATGTCGTGTAGTAATAGATGTATTTATTTTTCTTCTCAAGAGAGTACCAGAATGTGTATTTCATGTTAGTATTTCAAAAAATCTCTTGGGGGAGAATCCCCCCAGACCCCCCTGCAGGGGTTGGGTTTTCAGCAGGTCAACTCTTTCACCTGTGGGGAAATTGCAGGATTGGCTCCAGGTCGCCCTTTTTATTTACTACAAGACAAATGTGCCTTTTTATTTCATACAGTTCAATTTGGATTGAGACAGGGAAATAATCTAAACCTCACGCGTGGCGTTTCACTGTCAAGGGGAGCGTGTATGTAATTACATTGCAAATACTGACTTGAGCCCCACCGCTGTATGGGTTAGCCCTACCATAGATTATCCAACACAAATCCTCTGGAGCCGCAACTGCCGACCCGTATTGCGCATGCGCAGATCTAAGATCCAGTAGAAATTATAAAAAAGTAAAAGTCGGCTGCTTATTGTTCTACTAGGCCAAAATAGAGTCAAAGAGTATACGAGAGTGAGAGTGTTAATTAATATATTTGGCAGTTTGGAGTAAGTCTGTAGATTTGTGTGTGTGTGTGTGTTTCATGTATAGGCCTGTCACGATAATGAATTTTGTTGGATACATTTTCCCGGAAAATATTGTCGGCACCGTTGTATGACCATTTTAGACCACTGACATAATGATAACATATAATAATAATTCAAGTACATCCTTTCAAACTGCTAGTCACATCCTCATGTAAATGGAAATGTATCGAGTTCATTTTTATTTATCGTACGATTAGTCAATTAATTGCTTATCGCGACAGGCACACAATAAAACATGTGTTTGACTTTCATTAGTGAATGAAACTTTGTGCCCTTTATACTCTGTGTCCAATATTGTGTATTTGTATATATTGTATATATATCCTATATATATGCTAAGGTCCCGCTGCTGACATGATAGCAGTCATTTAGAGCGCATATGTGTAATTAAACCCATGATATCAAAATCTCACTCCAGCCAGGAACCCAAAGTTGGCAACCCTGGTGTAGCTGCTGTTAGCTTTATTTATTTTTCTGACATGTTCCAATGTTTTACTGTTTATTAAACTTTGGGACAAAATTACAACCTTTGTATTCAGCTCATGCTGCTTTGAGGTAGGGCTAAAAGAAAAGCCTATTTTCAATATTTCCACCAGATTTGATCATCTTTTATTTAGTTTAAAGTTTATTTAATTTATCCTAATCCCATAATAATAAGACAATCACAAATAGACAGCATCCTTTAGCTTGATGTTAGTTTGTGCTGTCAAAGCGATGCACGTGTGACTGTCATTTCATCTCTTTAGTTTTTTTAAACCAGAACAGCACATCATTTTTAAATGATCCCTTAAGGATTGTTTGTCTGAAATGCTTAGTTACATTTTGCAATAATACTTTTGCAACCCTGTGTTTAATATGATTAATTCACTTTTTTCTTTTTCTCTTGTCTTTCCCTGTAATTAGGACAATTCTAGAGAAATGGATCTGCTGGAGAAGGACCCCTAATCTGAAAAGTGCACAGCGGATCATCAGGACAGAGCTCCATCCACCTGGCCCCCCCCGTGGTGCTGAAGAAGGACCCCTAACCCCAGCGGATCATCAGGACAGAGCTCCATCCACCTGGCCCCCCCGTGGTGCTGAAGAAGGACCCCTAACCCCAGCGGATCATCAGGACAGAGCTCCATCCAGCTGGACCCCCCGTGGTGCTGAAGAAAGCAAAATGGCGATCAGGAGCATCCTCCACCCAGACCTCTGCTTTCTGCCGTCCTACACACTTGTGTCTTACTTTCAGAATTAGATTTTGTATGTGTCCTTTCTTTTAATAGATATCTAACGATTATAGCTTGAGTCTGTCTGATTCCCCAAACAGCTGCTTCTATATACTTGTTGCACATATAATACAAATAAACAACTCCATAAACACACTTTTGCTGATATTTGTGTTACTGCTGGTGATGTTAAATAACATGATTGATTTCCTCTGTCTCAATGATGAAAGTTATAATAATAGAAGACATGAAGCTGCAGAGAGAGGATAGATATATTCTTACCTCTACTTTGTGATAAGATGAAAATACAATATTAAATTGTAATTGTTAAACACATTGTTTATTTCATTTACTGAGGTTTTAAAGATTATTTACAACATGTGTACATAAGCAGTGGAATAATAGGATATCTCTAGGTCATTAAACTGTCTTCAGTTTAATTTTATTAATACATATTAGACGATGACTCCCACCCTCTGCACTCAGAGTTCAAGCTTCTTCCTTCGGGCCGGAGGTTGCTCGTCCCAAGGAGTAGAACGAAGCGGTATAAAAACAGTTTTATCCCAGCAGCTATTGCACACATTAACACATCATAGGAGCGTCACACAGATGCCTATTTTTATTTATTTATTTAATTGTGAATTTTGAATGTCCATGTTTGTACTAGTGTTTTCCTTCTTAAAATGTTTTGAGATTTGGTTGAGCAGGGTATACTTGTACTTGTACTTTTACTAGTCCTTTATTAGAGATGTGTCTGTTGTTTGTGTTTATTTTTAGTGTCAGGATGGAACCCTTGTCTTTTTCTCTGCAAACAGAATCTACCTACGGGTACAAATAAATAACCTGAACCTGAACCTGAACAAGAAATAGGTCATAGAAAATGTTTAATTGTGTATTTCAGCAGAGCGGAGGAGGGGTCACGGTGCTGCTGGACCTGGAGGTGCTGACCTGGGGTCAGTGGGACATCATCTGGGCAGGTTTAGGGGAAGAAGGAGAATATAAACTGTTATAATCACAGCTATTAAGATTAGAACACTAATATTGTTAACAATCAATCTATACAACATGCTTTTGTTCCTTTAAAAAACATTGTTTTATTAGTACAGAAAAATTAAGACTTAGGCCTATTTTAAATATGAAATAATATGATTAAATTACATCAGCTATATTTAATTAATTTGTTAACTTATTAATGTAACATTACTGGGGGCTAAAGGAACAGCTTCATCTTATTTACCTGGCCATGGTTCTCTTTATTTCATCTCCGACGGTGATCTCCAAAAAACATAAAAGTAAAGTTTCT
Source organism: Gymnodraco acuticeps (assembly GCF_902827175.1). Classification (NCBI taxonomy): domain Eukaryota; kingdom Metazoa; phylum Chordata; class Actinopteri; order Perciformes; family Bathydraconidae; genus Gymnodraco; species Gymnodraco acuticeps. Next base: position 68,761 of record NW_022991847.1, read on the forward strand.
GGATCATTTTCAGCTAATTTGCTAGCAGGCTGCTGGAGCAACGCAACCGAACAGCGCGTATCACGTGACGTAAATACGAAGCGCTCCGTAGGCTAGACCGTCTCATTTCGTAGGCCGCTCGGTCCAGCCTACGCGGTCTCGCCGGCCGCATCCTGCGTCGACCGCGTAGGCTGCGTACCCCGAAGGATACAACCCCTGAATTGAGACACAGCCTGTCTTCCGGTTATTGCCTCTTTTGAATGACGAATACACACTACTGCCGCCTGCTGGTGAGGAGAGTTATTGCCACTCACGTACGTGCTTCTTGGCCGTCGGCTGAAGTCTTTGCGGTGTGTTCCAGTGCGACTGTTGGCCAAGACGCAGGAGACGCGAGGCGACACAACAGTCGGGTCCGTCTGTGTGAGTTCTTTGGTGTCAGCTTGGTGTGGGGAACCTTTCTAAGCAAAACTCGTATGAACAGAAAGAGTCTATAGGAGACAAACCACTGAGCGACCTGATAGTACTGTAGTGTTTCTGAAAGAGCAGAGCTGCGTGTTTCTCTCTGTCAGGCCGGCGGCTCAGCAGTCATTAGTGCTCATCTCTTAAAATTGAGATGAGACCACGAGGAACCCTTCACTGTCCAAACACTGCTGTCTGCACTGCCAGTGCAAATGAGAAACAGGCCCAGGAACACTCATCCATAATTACATGCATGAACAAAAGTGCTTGTTTGGTGAGATTGTTTGCACTGAATAGAACAAATAACTTTTAAAAGTACAGAACAAGCTATTTTTGAGCACGTTAGCCTTTGTGTTGTTGCATCTGTATGAATGTGTGGGTGTGTGATGTGTTCCAGTGAACTGTTTTCATAGGGAATATGAGTCAGAACAAAGCAGCTGGCGATACTAGGATCTCTATCCATGTGTGTGTGTGTGTCTGTCTGTGTAAGTGTGTGTGTGTGTGTGTGGGGTCGCCCCTTAATGATTATTATGGTTTAACTCCCATTTCATGGATAGAGTCATTACACCCCACATTTTTCCATTCTCCTGGCAATGGAAAGGAAAACATATTCCCTTCTGTCGCTTATTGCTGAGAGCCCTTGTCTTGCTCTCACACTCTGAGACATGAAAACACACACTCAAACACACACACACACACACACACACACACACACACACACACACACACACACACACACACTCAAACACACACACACACACACACTCAACACACACACACACACACACACACACACACACACACACACAACACACACACACACACACACACACACACACACACACACACTGGCAACAGATGATGAACCAATATTTGGGTTTGCATGGTATGGAGAGGGGTTGTAGGGTGAGACTGGTGTATATGAGAACGACCAATCTTAATAAAGCCTACAGACGCATACACAAACACACACATGGCCCGCTGCGAGTTACCACGGAAACCCACTGCTGATCAGGCCCCGCTGTATTTAGAGACAATCAATCACAATGACAGGCGGCTCCCAGCACCTTGCGGGATATTTGTTTGGGCGGGGTCGAGGAGAAATATAGGGGGAATTTCTCAGAGGGGTCACTTCATGGCATGCTCATAATCACCGTGACCTTTGACCTCTCAGAGGAAGGCCTTTTTTTACAAAACCAGTTAACTGACATTGATCACAGAGTATTGAACAGATCATAAAATGCCTTGAATTGAGCCGTGGGGTCAGAGTTCACAGTAGGGAAATGTTGAGGCTTGACCCTACCAACGCTCTTTTTGATGTTTGATTGAAAAACACCTACTGGAGTTTAGATCTCCGCTACAAATGGCCCCAGGTTAGAGGTATCATAGATGGATAGTTTATTGATCACAAAGTAAAAGCTTGAGCTTTCGTCGAGGGAAGATTTCAAACACCTCACGAGATTGCTTTGGAGACTCCATCTGTTGGGTTTATTACTGGGTGATTGTGATTGCTTAACATTAATGATGAATTATGTGGAACCGGATCAAGGATATTTCTTCTCACAGTTCCGTATGATGATTGGTTTGAACCTACATTTAACTTTTTTAAATTGTGGCGCCAAGGGCCAGGATGTATTACAATATTGTGTATTTTTGTATTACTGAATAACAACAACAAGCAGCTTATCAATACGCTTTTTTCAATAGGTTAACAGTTGTGTCGATGCAGTAAAGTATTGAAATATTAAAGAAACTACACAACTCACTTTCCCATATGATACCCTCATCAGTCAAACTCTTTCTTTAGTTCATGACCTATTATTAAGTAAATTACTTGTTTTCACCGATTTTGAACAATATTAGCCAAATAAACATGTGTTATCTGATCATTGTTATGTGTCAAACGGGACAAACTGAACTTACTTATTTGAGAAAGTTAAAGAGCTACTTAACCCTCCTGTTGTCTTCGGGTCAAATCTGACCGATTTACTACTTTCATCAATCATAACTTTTTTGTTTTACATTCGATTGCATGAAGGCTTTATGATAGCCTTCACAGTAGACATTTGAACATATGAAATTGCTGATCACCACTTTCATTGAATTTTGGATGATTTAGTGAACTTTGTAACACCCATGGTAGCAGCTAATGCTAACTTTGTCTGGCACAAGACTCTTTAGATTTGACAACATTAAGACAGATGAAGATGACCAACGTACCAGTGTCCTAAAAACACACTGTATTGTATTCTTGCTCTCAATGACCGCCATAAAGAAAAGGAATTAGTAACCATCTGGATCAGATAAAACACACACACACACACACACACACACACACACACACACACACACACACACACACACACACACACACACACACACACACACACACACACACACATACCATGTATACATCACTTCAGGGGACATTACATTGACTTACATGCATTTCCTGGAGACTTATCCTAACCTTAACCATAACCAACACATGCCTAACCCTAACCCTTACCCTTAACCTTACCCTAACCCTAACCCTTACCCTTAACCTTAACCTTACCCTTACCCTTACCCTTACCCTAATCCTAAACCTAACCAAGTCTTCACCCTAAAATTAATGATTCCCCTCATGGGGACCTCCAATTTGTCCCCATAAGGGAGGCGAGTCCCCACACGTGACCGTGTAAACAGATTTAGGTCCCCACAAGTATAGTAATGCTAGGGCACACACACACACACACACACACACACACACACACACACACACACACACACACACACACACACACACACACACACACACACACACCCACACAGAACAATTTGACACATTTCCTGCTCTTATGTGCCCATCCCCCACATGGATCACACCTGGCACACGCAATACATGTTCAGTGTCTGTTCTCTGTATATTTACTGCAGTGTTTCATGTATACCAGTAGTCTGATACAATATGTACAGTTTGAAAGGGTGTTAAATGAAATTTGGTGATGATTAATGGTTTTTGTGTTAATGTAATAGCAGTTAAAACAGGACCGGTCAAATTTGACCGCGAACACCAAAGTAAGGGGGGGAAACGAAGACAACAGGAGGGTTACAATAAACATGTAATGAAATACAACGTCTTGGACAAACCAACATCATTAGGTTTTGTCAACAAAAAGGATTGGTTAGGTTTAGGGGAAGATAGTGGTTGCCCGTTCCTAACCATAACCCCTTAAAGAGTTTATCTATCTTTATACTACGTCACATGACTTGGATCCAGTCATAATAACTATTCTTTCTTTCAATAAACAACCATGTTGATAAATGATAAAACTAGCTTGTGAAGCAGGCCCCTTGTGACTTACATCTGTAATCTGATAAAGCCCAATTAAAAGGCTGATAACATTTGTACCTCGTGAATAATTTACGAGTTCCAATTAAATGCATCGGTAAGCACTATGTGTACACGAATGGCCGTAAAACAGTTGTTCATAATGTATCCTCAGATACCCTGCACTCTATTTTCTGTATGTTTTGTGTGAAGTGCTCACTGTGGTATGTCAGCCCATAACATTGCAGCTAATTGACTGTCTCGACCACTACCCACACCCCCACCTCCCCTTCGAGTGCGATCCAGGGGAAATGGTATTACAGAGCAGAGGTTGTGTTGACAGAGGCAGACACAGCGCTGAGCACAAGGCCGACCTTTCACCTTTCACCCCTTACATACCTCCCCCAAAACCTGGAAAACACAGGAAGAAAGCAAGGTCGCCCAGATGAGAGTGTCTGTCAGCACGCACTGGGAATTGAAAGCGAGTTCAATGCAAGAAAGGAAAAAGGACAGTGGGAGGAAAAACAGCAACAGGAGGGACAGCGAGGGTGCTGACATTTGTGCAGGGATATAGAAAGGAGGACATTTTCCAATTTAAAAGCATGTTGAATGAATCAGGCTCGTCATGTTGGCCCGCAGCCAGCTCCCTGGAAGAGTCCCGTGAACCGCTCCCGTCCTCGTTCGAGATTTAACAGAACGACAGTCATAATAGAGACAGCCGGTTGATTTCATTCACATTGATCTTGCCATTACACAGATGACTTCAAAAATGAGGCGGGGGGGAAGAGAGAGATCTGGGTTTAATATACTAGCCACTACTCACCATCTCTGGTTCATATCAACGTCTGAAACGGTAATGGGGAAAGCAACACTGTCTGTTTTCTTTTGGGTGGCTCTGTCCGCCCGTGACTCTGCTACCGGCACTCTTTTCCCCCTCATTTCAGACATCTTTTACCCATATGAAAAAGTCGGTGTTGTTGTTATAGACATCTAAGTGCATGGGAGTATATGTTTATAGCAAGTGACATGCCATATATAACATTAGTGTGCCGCTATTCTTCATGCCATTGGCTTTCAAGCGTTTGCTAGCATTGCTTATTCTGTCTGCATTTGATTCAATGCTTTATAAAGTGTCCATTGTTAAATATATATGCAAAACCTTACCTCATGCCATTAGACAAATATTCAGTGGAACGCTTCCAAAATCAGCAAAGTGTGCTGGAAATGAGTAATAACGGTTGCACTCAGCTTGTGTATTTGTGTACTGTGTTTTAGTTACGTTGTTTAACCAAAACGACTACCTCTACCACATTTGTTTTTGTTGTACACGTTGTATACTTGGACTGTATTTGCAAGGTCAAAAGTGGTCATTGTTGTACTAAGAGCCATGCATGACAGTATTGCATAGAATATGTAACATTGAGCGCATCTGTTTCTACTAGCCAGTATGATGCTGTGCAGACCTCAGAAGGCAGGAATGCTTTAGTGTCTTAGGGAGGCACATCTATACTGGGCACTTTCCCTTATCCCTATATATATACCATTGCTGTACACATACTGTTAGCTTACATGTGTTTACAAAATCGGGGTTTGCATTGCTGCGGTGCTGTGATTAGATTTCCTGTATATGCTGTGCTTTATGGGAAGAAAGTGCACTGCTTGGGTTTCATGATCCCGACGTGAGGAGAGGACGCCAACCAGGCTTAGGAGGGGAAACAAACACCACGGTCAAACACATGGGGACAAACATATCACAGTCACAGAAAGGACAAGAGGTGGCCCCATCTGTTGACCTGCATTTGTTTTCCATCTTGTTTTTGTTCAGTGGTGCCCCCGTCGTCCTCCTGCGCGACATTATACATTTATAACCTCATTTCCCAGCCTCACAGAACGCCCTTGCTTGCTAATGTCTGACCTCCATTGCTCTACTCTTTCGCAAGCTATGCACGTTCTGAACCATCCTAACAACTTTGTTTATTTTGAATGTTCCGAATTGAATTCTCTAGAGTCAAAAGTTAAGAAAAAACAACAACAAAAGAGACCAGTATTAATACTCAACCTTTTGCGTTTACCAAATGTGAGAATCTATATATTACCCTCATATTCATAACAGTTAACTGTTCTTTATTATAGAATATAAGGTATTTATTCTCATTGCATCAGGTACAACCAAATTAAAAGAGCAATCCAGCATGTTCACATATCAAACGAGAGGAACATATATATACTTATACAAATAAACATCCATACATGCAATACAATTGACAGGAAATACAATTTACAATGTATAAAAAAGACAGGAAGTAAGATTTTCAATGTCTGAGTTGAATCTGTTAATAAATAAATAAATACAGGAATAAATATGTTTTTATATGTGTGTTGAATTGTATATTGCGATTGGGCACCTGTCCCTAACAAACTCATCAAGAGTACCTCTTAACACATGCGATAATCTCTCCAATTGCAAAATAGACATGCCTGCATGCTCTGATACAATAACACCATAATCCCATTAAAGCGTCAGAAGTGTCTTCTACTCAACGTCCAAAGCAATCCATGCCATCAGCTCTGTGGTTTCCCTGTGGTTTCAACCTTCACCCCCGCCCCCAAAAACAAAACATTACACAGAATGATAAACATGAAAAGGTGAGGTAGCACAAGGGGGGGGTGAATCACCTCAATGTCAGCTGCCCTCTACTGTAGGTGAGGAGGACGTAGCCTCGGTGACCTCGAGGGAGGAGACGCTCAGTCAGAGTCGGGGCTAATTGTCCTGTTTGTCTGCAGTCTCGATGTTTTCCTCCCGCTGTGACCCCTGAACCCTCAGAGGTGGGGTCCCAGGGGGGATGAAGAGGGGAGGTCTCACTGCAACATGTGGCCGCCTCGTTTGGGCCGAGCCAAACTGTTTTCTCTTTAATTGGCCGTGCAATCTGCCACGGCTGGGACGGATTACAGGGAAGGATTCTTTCTTTGAAACGGAGTGGCAAGGCTGGCATGAGGAGGAAGAGAGCCGGAAACAACCGGATCAGCGTCAAGACGTTGCTACAATTTAAAGGTCACCTATTTTATACATACACATGTGTCCCCTCTTCTTCATGTCTCTTCTACATCAACATGTGTCCCCTCTTCTTCATGTCTCTTCTACATCAACATGTGTCCCCTCTTCTTCACGTCTCTTCTACATCAACATGTGTCCCCTCTTCTTCATGTCTCTTCTACATCAACATGTGTCCCCTCTTCTTCATGTCTCTTCTACATCAACATGTGTCCCCTCTTCTTCATGTCTCTTCTACATCAACATGTGTCCCCTCTTCTTCACGTCTCTTCTACATCAACATGTGTCCCCTCTTCTCCATGTCTCTTCTACATCAACATGTGTCCCCTCTTCTTCATGTCTCTTCTTCATCAACATGTGTCCCCTCTTCTTCATGTCTCTTCTACATCAACATGTGTCCCCTCTTCTTCATGTCTCTTCTATATCAACATGTGTCCCCTCTTCTTCATGTCTCTTCTACATCAACATGTGTCCCCTCTTCCTCATGTCTCTTCTACATCAACATGTGTCCCCTCTTCCTCATGTCTCTTCTACATCAACATGTGTCCCCTCTTCTTCATGTCTCTTCTACATCAACATGTGTCCCCTCTTCCTCATGTCTCTTCTTCATCAACATGTGTCCCCTCTTCTTCATGTCTCTTCTACATCAACATGTGTCCCCTCTTCTTCATGTCTCTTCTACATCAACATGTGTCCCCTCTTCTTCATGTCTCTTCTACATCAACATGTGTCCCCTCTTCTTCATGTCTCTTCTACATCAACATGTGTCCCCTCTTCTTCATGTCTCTTCTACATCAACATGTGTCCCCTCTTCTTCATGTCTCTTCTACATCAACATGTGTCCCCTCTGTGGAAAGAGACTCTGAAAGTTTCAGGAACAAAGATTCTCTCTCTTTTTGATCCCTTTCTATAAAAACCTGTCTGAAAATGAGCTGATCAGATTTTGGCCACTTTATGATGTCATAACGATGTGTTGTCTTGTGTAACCATTAGCCAATCAGCAACCAAGGTAACCCCCCCCCCCCCCCTTTCTTTCTTTGTAACCAAATCTCTCTCAGAGGGGCTCCTTATTTTCATCTAAAGTAACAGACAGAGAATCAGCACTTTGGAAACAGGGCTGAAACAGAGGGGATTATGGGTAATGCTGCAATGATCTGTTTGGTGTTTGGAGCCAAACAGAGACAAGTTCTGTATATATCTGAGACATGTAATATATTGATGAACAACAGTGTAATAGGGGACCTTTAATTGTATTAAGTTCAAACATGAGAAATGGAAATCCTGACTTGCTCAAAGCAGCTGGACAAGGATGTCCTTCTTGCCAATATGCAAAATACAAGCATGCCTCACTACTTTAGTAAAACCGCAACAAGAGAACATCTTGACACCTGAGTTGGTTGGTATTTCCTGTTGGAAAGTGAACGATGGCAAGCATATAACACGAGTAGGGATTGTTGGCTGAGTAAAGCAATGGGAGTTGGGCCCAAAAGAGGCAGTTTTATTTGATGGGTGAAATGTAGGGGAGGGAGTGTTCAAAATCTGTGACACTTTTATTAGATTTTTTATGTGCAACCTTTAGTGCTCGATGAGGTCACCACTCAAGATTCTCTGTTTTCCAGGAAGTAGGCTAAACTTAATGAGATTTTGATTTCAAATAGAAGAATCTAATATATTTGTTATCATAAATTAAACTAAATAGCAGCAACACAAAATACTGCAGCCGTCTAATAAATTAAACCTCTGTGTCCTTGCCCTTTGTCCTCGCACTGTAAACCAAATGACAACTAAAATGCAGTGGTCTAGGAAAGTGTTCTGGCTGCGATTGTAAGTATTAAACCTTACATATCAGTTAAAGAAAGTCATTTGGAAATAAATGCTATACGTCACTCTTCTGCTAGCTAGCTGCAAAAGCCTTCCACAACTACTTTTAACAAAAGAAAATATGTCAGACTTCCATGCACAATGCTGACTGACCTTGACATTGTTTATGTTGTTATCAAAAAACTGCAATTGTATACAACATATCAACTTAATTACAAAGGCAACATGCACTTTGAAAGGTTACTGACATGAGCGGGAAACAAATGATTAGCATTAGCAGCTAATGCTAACTTTGTCTGGCACAATTATCTTTAGAGTTAACAAAATTAAGACAGATGAAGATGACCAACGTACCAATTGGGTAAACAAAACTCAATCAGGAACCTTAAAACACACTGTATTGTATTCTTGCTCTCAATAAGTATTACAGCGTTTACATCAGTTGGCCAACTTAGCCTACTTTCAGACAGCGAGCAGTTGGCGAAGAGAGGAAGGGCGGCGGCACATTGCTTCTTGGTGCTGTATTTGGATTTTATGACGGTTCAACCTTTTCAACTTGCCGCCGCGTTTCTGTAGTATGTTAATCCTAGAAGGACATCCATCCATAGGCTACTTCTCGCAATATGCGGTCAACATTTCCTCCAAGGTTTTCTTGGCCATGTATGTACTCGAGATGTAAGTAAATGCAAATGAATAGCGGCAACATCTTGAGGCCATTTGGACTGGGTCAACAGAGATGAATGGATGGAGCCAGAGTGAAAGATGTTGAAAGAGACACTGAAGGAGAAACAAAACTGGGAGACATATGAGTTGGCACAGTAAGCAGCCACGAATACTGAGTTTGAGACAGCAAGACAGACAGAGGAAGGAGAATGGGATTTAGGACATATATTGAGGAAAGTGGGCAGATGTGGCCGGATACTGACAGAAGGGCTGGAATGCGCTGATGGACCATTCCTGGGGAAATATCTTTATTTAACGTACAGTACACACATACACACACACTTTCACGCACAGCTGTGTGTTCTGCCACAATATTGTTGCGCAGTGTTAGAAATTAAAATCAATGTTGATATGGTCTAATTCGAATTAAATACACTATTTAATTTAAATCAGTTTTATTCTGAAAAACCGGAAGTTCACACTAACTATTAACTTAATACTTTTATTCTGAACATTCTTCACTTCCGGTTAGCATTAGCATGTGGCGAAATACTACATTTTCAAACCGTGAATCAAAGGTGAAATTACATGTGATGTTGTACACTGAGCACACTGGGTTTAGCACTCAGTTATTGCCGCTGAATAAAGTTTATTAGCAGTGACGTGCGGTGAGGTTCATGGCTGGTGAGGCACTGACTCTTTCAGATTCAGATTTACAAATATTATATTTTGACCTTAATCGAAATATTCGGTTATTTTCAAAAGCTTTTTTGGTCTGATGTTTCGATTCATTTTAAACAGACTGTTCAACAAAAGGATACCCAAAATCTAAATCTAAATATTGTTCTTTCTTAGTAAGATCCCATTTTCATTACCAATGTGGTCTTACCTTGACTTGAAGATGAAGTCCATGCTATCCTTCTGGACAACAATCTCTATTACTTTTTTGTAAAAGTCCTCCTTATCTTCCTCTCGTTTCAAAAGTCTAGTTTGTTGTTTGTGTCTACCGTCTCTACGTAGAATAACAGTAGCAACAAGGACCTGTGGGCTCACGTGCGCCCCCTTCAGTGCGGCAGAGGTTATGGCTGCCTCCCCTGGTGCTTTTTTCATTGCTGTTGTATGGTGAGACCAGCGAGCCTAAATATCATATATACGTGAAATAAGTTATTTAGAGACTATGGATGGCGAGGATAAATGTAATAAAGGAATCTACAAACATTACATTGGTGACATGCAGTGAGATGGTGCAGGCATGCGCTTAGGGCCCACTTTCCAGCCAGTTTCTGTGGGGTGACGCATTCTGAGGTGAGGCAGAGCTCATCTGTGCCTCACCTCACCACACAGTAACTGGCTTGAGCGCGCTCACAAAATAAGTGCCCGCGCTAAACTAGTGCCCGCGCTCCAGCCAGTTACTGTGGGCTTACGAGAGGCAGAGCTCGTCCCTGCCTCACTTCTCATCGCTCCCCGTAGTTGTAGCGGAGCTCGGCAAATTAGCTGATTTTGACTATAAAAAGCGATTGGAATCAAACAGAAATCACATTTACAACACAGATCAGTGGAGACATTTTATTATTATTAGTATTTAGTTTTTCTTTAGTTGTTTTTCCGTTACATTGGAGTATGACAGGTGAGGCTCTGCCTCCCCTGCCTCCCCTGACTGCACGTCGCTGTTTATTAGGGAATGTTTAAATAACCACAGACACCAGAATGATGTAATTTAACAACAGAAAAAGGCAGGCATTGCATTGGACCCGCCCCCCGACGACGCCGGCCAATAGGAGAAGACCTCAGATAACAACAGGAAGAGCAAGCCAAGGATTGACCTCTTCTACCTGCTGACCTGGGCTGACGGGAGATGGGGAGAGGGTCTCCACTTGCAATTTCATTTTGTACACCACCGCATCTTTTATGTAATTAAATGCTGTTAACTTTTATAAGCTTCCCTTGACTCTTTTCAGTCTCTCCTGCCTTCAGGGTTCTAGAATACACTAACAGCAGCTGGTTGCTTCTACAACTTTTTCACTACTGCATTAACGCTAATCGTTGACCAACATGTCGAAAAGCTCTGTTTTAAAAGAAGCGAGTGTTTACGCAAAGCATACCGCAGCTTATCAAAAGTATTCGCCCTCGCTGTGTCCTCTCCTTTATTGGATCGCCTGTCGAGTGTGCATGCGTGACATTCCCAGCTGTCTCTCCATATCCCTCCGACTGTGGAGTGTGTCTGAGTGTGTCTCCCAGGCCGTGTTATAATTTCCTGTGTGTGTTTGCAAAATCATGCGCCGCTGTGCTAATCTATCCTTGATGTGCTTCTTTGGCCGTGCAGGTGCATCGACGGCAATGTGTCAAATCTGTTTACTTCCTTTGCCTTTGTGCATGAGAGAGAGCTTAATGGCTCAATGTTTCGACGGATGACTGAGAATGAGAGCTGACAGGTCTTTAAGTGTTGTGTTTATGTGTGTGTGTGTGTGTGTGTTTGTGTGTGTGTGTGTGTGTGTGTGTGGTGTGTGTGTGTGTGTGTGTGTGTGTGTGTGTGTGTGTGTGTGTGTGTGTGTGTGTGTGTGTGTGTGTGTGTGTGTGTGAGGTTGTGTGGCTAGCAGTCTCCTCTCTATTACCAAGATTGATTAAGGAAGTGCTCAAGCTCCCACTTAGACATCACGGCTGACACTGAGGTGACCGTCTCATCATGGCCAGAGAGGCAGAGAAGTGGGGAGGAAGAGGGAGACGGAGGGAGAAAGACAAGAGAGGGAAAGAGGGATAGAGGGGTGATTGATATTTCTGCTAATCAGTATGTCTAAGAGGACCGCCGCACCATCAAACTTGTGTCCCACTAAAGTGTGGGACACAACTTTGATGGATGTGTGTGTTTTCCGATGTGTGTGATTGTGCCTATTTTGACTTTCTCCCCCATCATGTCATGCTTTCGCCGCTGCGTCTCATCACTCAGCCCCTTTGTGGAAATTGTACCTTCAATTAAGTGAATATAATACACTGAACAAAAATATAAACGCAACACTTTTGTTTTTGCTCCCATGTTTCATGAGATGAACTCAAAGATCTAAAACATTTTCTATAAACACAAAATAACCATTTCTCTCAAATATTGTTCACAAATCTGAAAAACTCTGTGATAGTGAGCACTTCTCCTTTGCCGAGATAATCCATCCCACCTCACAGGTGTGGCATATCAAGATGCTGATTAGACAGCATGATTATTGCACAGGTGTGCCTTAGGCTGGCCACAATAAAAGGCCACTCTGAAACGTGCAGTTTTGCTTTATTGGGGGGGTCTGAAAACCAGTCAGTATCTGGTGTGAGGGGTAGGGTTAGGGGTAGGGGTAGGGTTAGGGTAATGTTGTGAATCGAGTGGCCTGTGTTCGTCGTCCATAACATACGCCCTGCCCATACCATAACCCCACCACCACCATGGGCCACTCAATTCACAACATTACCCTAACCCTAACCCTAACCCTACCCTAACCCTACCCCTAACCCTAACCCTACCCCTCACACCAGATACTGACTGGTTTTCAGACCCCCCCAATAAAGCAAAAATGCACGTGTCAGAGTGGCCTTTTATTGTGGCCATTCTAAGGCACACCTGTGCAATAATCATGCTGTCTAATCAGCATCTTGATATGCCACACCTGTGAGGTGGGATGGATTATCTCGGCAAAGGAGAAGTGCTCACTATCACAGATTTTTTCAGATTTGTGAACAATATTTGAGAGAAATGGTTATTTTGTGTATATAGAAAATGTTTTAGATCTTTGAGTTCATCTCATGACAAATGGGAGCAAAAACAAAAGTGTTGCGTTTATATTTTTGTTCAGTGTAGTTTCCTGTTTTCATCCTGCTTCTTTTCTTCAATGCCTTTCCCTATCGCAACCCCAGAGCCGGCCTCAGCGGACGTCTGCGGTCTTAATCCTGACAACTTCCATTAAAACTGGTGGGCTAATCCACAGATTTCCGAGAGGAATTCCCGAGGATGTGCTCTTTTTCCCCACTCTTTCTCTTCCCGACTCCCAGCCTTCCTCCATTGGGGTCTAACGTTTCGCTTGACTCCGCAGGAGCAGTGTCATTTACATAGTTTTCCCTAATCTTCCGTAAATCCCCGGTTTCGGAAAGAGAGTCAGGGCCCGACAGGATGGTTCCCTGGGAGTGAAAACGGCAGGCAGAAAGCGACTGGCGGCAAAGAAAATATTTCATTTGGGATTTGATTACTCCAGGGCACTTATGGGTGAAAATAAGCAAGGATCCCGCAGTGAAACTATCCAAATAAAGGGAGGGGAGCATCAATGTTTTCAGAGCACACATACAACGAAGATTCCCGCCTCAGTGCTCTGTGTGTATTTATAATGACAGCTTTGGCGGCTTATTGAAAAGAAGTTAAGCCAACTCAAATCTGTTAGTGCAGAGGATCCTTCGACCTCCATTACCATTGTCAATATTATTGTGGTCAAGTTCAGGTGTTGGATATCATCAGTCTCTCAATGCCGTGAAGCTGTGGGGTCACGGTTCATGGTTTTGGAAATGATGGTCAGGAACATGTGTTTATCACAGGAGCACCGGGCTAAGTAGAGGTCAAGACTTCTCAGGGCAACACCTGCTACTCCTCAACACACAGCGGCGTTGTTAACATTGGCAGTTCTACATGCAGTTTGGCACACACTTGACTTTTTGGAGGGCGAAGAAGTGGAAGGTACCTTGGACATAAAGCAGAAGAGGCTCACGAGCTCACATGTGTATCACAGATGTCTCATATCACATGTGCAACATCTTTGATCGCTGCACTTGACACATTTGGCACGGAAATATAAATGCATGGTCTACAAAGTACATGGTGAATTCCTGCAATCAATTTGTGTTTTTTGGCAGATAAATCAATCGTTTGCCACACTGTTTTTTGCAATTTGTCAGACAATAAAGTTTCCAGCCGTGAAACACTTTACGCTGTCTGATACAGAGCCATTATGTTGCTTTAATTCAATTGGCTTAAGATCAAATACACTACACGATTGTGTGTGCTTTGTTGAACCTTGCCAATAACAAACTCCATTAAAAAATACATCTAAATGGTGCATTCAAAATGAGTGTGTGATGATATTAATACTTTGAAATCTCTGAAATGATACGATTAATTGATTCTGTATTGCAGATGTTAAGATTATTTAACCAAACAGTTAATTGTCTTGTTGCAAATTCACATCATACAACAAGTGTTATACAAAGCAAAGTATTTTATATGACTTATCACCTATTATGCAAAATGCACTTTTTTATGTCTTTTCTACATCAACATGTGTCCCCGGTGGGTCAACTCACGCAGCGTCAGGAAATAAAACCCTCTCTCTTTTCCTCCGTACCCAAATCTCTAAAAACGGGGGAACAACGGAGCTGATCCAGATTTGCGTCCGCTATGACGTAATATCTGAAATGTGGACCCACGGCCCAATCAGAAACGTTGCTGTCGGAAACAACGCCGGACTGTTTTGGACGTAATATGGTCGTTGTTGACATTAGCATCGCTAACACTCAGAGCTAACCTGTACTGGAGAGCATGTGTGTGAAGAAGCAGGAAGTAAAAAGGAACTCACCTTGTGGTATAACCGGCAAGAGAGAAAGCCTTTGAGCTCCAGACTGTTTCAGATCCTTGATAATCCATGATATGGCGTTTCATTACATTGCATTTAGCTGACGCTTTTATCCAAAGCGACTTACAATAAGTGCGTTCGACCAACAAAATACAAACTTGAAGAAAACAGAATCATATAAGTACATCAGGCTTCATAGAGCTAACACATTTCAAGTGCTACTCAACTGGCTTTAGATAAGCCAGTCCTTTATTAGTATATAAGTGCTTTGTTAATAGTTCTATTGCTCGAAGTGGAGTCGAAAGAGATGAGTTTTCAGTCTGCGCCGGAAGGTTTGTGCTATCTGCTGTCCTGATGTCAATGGGGAGCTCATTCCACCATCTTGGAGCCAGGATAGCAAACCCACGTGTTTTTGCTGATGGGAACTTGGGTCCCCTTCGCAGCGAGGGTGCAGCGAGCTGTTTGGCTGATGCAGAGCGGAGTGCGCGTGCTGGGGTGTACGGTTTAACCATGTCCTGGATGTAGGAAGGGCCAGATCCATTCGCAGCATGGTACGCAAGTACCAGTGTCTTGAAGTGGATTCTAGCAGTTACCGGAAGCCAGTTTCATCACGGCAGTATTTAGTTTAGACAGTAGCTGCCGGGTCCCGCATGAGCTCAGACCCCTCCTTTTTTATTTTGTATCAATTTAAAAAATGTAGTTTAAGCTTTATACCGCAAATCAGCACTTTTGAAACAGGAAGTGAAATAGAGGGATATGAGGCATGGCTAAAATGGAGCAAAACAATATTCTGATACTGATTCTGATCAAAGTCAAAAAGTCAAGTCAAAGTCAACTTTATTGTCAATCTCAAAATATGTTTGTACACACAGAAAGATCGAAATACTGTTTCCCACAGTACAAAAAACACACATCAAAATGCAAGAACACTCAATAATTTACAAAAAAAACACAAAATAACCGTTTACTTCAAGTAAGCAGGATATATATAAAATTGATTCGGCTTGTCTTGCAATGTCTCGACAAGAGAAATGGCCGACAAATGTGCCGGCCAATGGACGTCTGGTTCTTCCCAGCTGATGACCCCACTGCAAATGTAAGGTCACTAATGGAGGTGCACCGGCTAGAAATGCCCCGCATGTATTCCACCCACCTTCATGCTGAAATTGTGAGAGTACAATAACATATCTCTGAGAAACCCCTTAGAAAAAAGCCTGTGTACTGTATGACCTCCTAGTTATAGAGAGTGCCTCAAAAGTCTGGGATGTTATTTTAAATCAAAGGGAAAATACCCAGCATGCTTGTTACCTACGTTTTTGCCCCACATGTCTGTCAACATGAAAAGTACCAGTTTGACAAATAGCTCCTTTGTTTAACCGTATTTCCAGATGTTTTAAACATCACACATGTCTTACTGCCTTTGTTTCCTTTCTATTGTTCCAGATTGTTCTACATCACCTCACTTACTCTGTCAACATGATATGTTAGACATGTGTTTTATGTTTGATATGGCACATAAATAACAATGTTGGCTTGAGATTTTCATCTTGGCTCCAGGCCTAAAATGTTCTTTCTGTCGGCACCTATGAGCACCGTTGACCAGCCTTCACCATTCTGCTGCCGTCACGAGGCTTTATGCACTTTGTCTTTGCAGGGAATCAAATCTCCTTTTTACTTTTAAATCCAGGCTGAAGACTTTTCTGTTTGCAGCTGCTTTTAATTGAAACTGAGCGGTTGTGTTTCGTTTTTGGTTAATGAACATTTGGGGCTAGTAACCCCAGGGAATCAGTGTCTGGGGACTTTGTCCTGGCTGCTTTTCTCTGTGTATGCTGCTCGGGACGACGTATGTGCCATACAAGCGTACACAGCTCATGTTCAGAGAAACCTTAAAGAAAGGCATCAGTAAAGTGGAGCTTCTGTGTGAACTATTCACATCTTAAACTGCACTGTAACTTTTTATTCATGATTTTTTATTGATGTATTTTTTATTAATTAATGACTGTTTTTAAATGCCTTTGTCTGAATGTCTTTCATTTTTGTAAAGCACCTTGAATTGCCTTGTGTTGAAAGGTGACATATAAATAAACTTACCTTGCCTTTTGTTTTGTTTTTACACATTATGCTGTCCTTTTGTAAATATAATTAATAAGTGAAGGGTGATGGGAGCCATTGGAGAGAACAGGGGGAGAGGTAGCATGTGGAACTTGATTAGAAGGACAGACGCTGATGCATTGTCTGCTGTAATAATGAATCCTCAAACAGAAACACACACATCCAAACACAGAAATCTAAATTCATGATGCTCGTCTCTCTTTGACAGCCAGACAGACAAAGGGGTTTAGGGTTTACACCACTTTTGAAGCATCGTAAAACTATTTTTATTCGTCTCTCTATATCTTAAAATCAATCCTTTTCAGCGCTAAAATGTCCAAGGATGCTCATAAATAATCAAACCATCAAAGTGTAAACACTCCTCAGTACGAGCCAACTATGTGTACGAGGCCATTTTTTATTCAAATAAGCCTTTTAGTTTAGTAACGTCTCTTTTCTTGCTCCTTATTGGTTTGATTACCATTATTTTGTGATACAAAAATGTCGACAATGCGTTACAATTTATTACTTCCCTTGAGTTCAATCCCCCCTTGAACAAATGTGGATTTATATTAGTAACCTCCAATGCAATGTACTTCATTGTGTGTCTGCTCTTGTATACGTGAACATGTCAAGTATGTCTTCTTTCCGATTTATCTGTGTCTTTGTGTTTAAAAGAAGATTTCCAAAACCATTCATTGGTCCCCACTTGTGAGAAACTTCACAGGAACAAAAGCCTGGACCGTAAACAGAGTTCCCCGGCTTTTAAACATGTCATAACTACAGTACATCCATTTGTCATCATCTAGCTTAGTGTATAGCCCCCTGCACCGCTGCAGTGTAAATCACATATCATTGCTCTTAATGGTACAAGAGTCCAACAGACACTGTACATGTGAGACGGATGTGATGGGACAGCAGAGCTTTAATGGGCTCTAATGGTATCTGTTTTAGATTAAATGAAGTGCATCTTTTTCTGTACAGGGGTTGTGACTCACTGTCTCTTTCCTTTTGTTTACTTACGCTCAGACATTTATCTGCTGAACTTACTCTGTGCAGCCTCCATCTGTCTTCCTCCCTGCTCATAGTGCCTCTGAGCTGGGCCAAAAAACACAGAGGGGTCAAGCTGCATCATACGCGTGGATAACCTCAAATGTAAATACAAAATGCTGCATGGGGAACATCTGATATGAGAAATGAAGTTGGGTTTGTGTTGATTTTGCTACAAGGACTCTGCTCAGTGGAGTGTGGAAACACAAACAACTCAAAGCAGAGAAATACAAAAACAGGAAATAAAAACAATCATGGAGAATTGGCAAACTAGCTGAATAACACACACATACAATATGACATTAGTTCATTTAATGATTGCCAAGTTTCAAGGCATATAGAATTCATTTCATTTCAAACCTTTCTTTATCCAGGGTGTATCCCATTGAGATCATTGATCTCTTTTTCAAGGGAGACCTGCTCAAGTAGGTTCCACATGAAACATCAAAACATAGAACGACAAAAAGGACATTTTACAGCATCATTACAGGGATTACAATTTACAATAACTATCGACATGAGCAGGGACCAACAGCTTCCGATTGAGTAGCATCCAACCGAGCTTTAGAATATTAGAATATTCAGTTTTCCCATAACATGAATATTCTTTGTCCCATATAACCACATTCGTGCTTTGAAATACCAATTTTATGTGCAATAAACGTTAATAACCAACCCAGTCTCACGGCATTTCGTGTTATAGTCACGAAATAATCTATTGATTCGTGTTCACCAACACCATTTCCCCATTTTTTTTCATGTCAGAACGATTTTAAAATAAATGTAAATAATAACAAATTAGAAGGAAAAACAGATTTAAAAAAATACAGATTTCAGTATTCTGACACAGAACGATTTTTGAAGAAATGTATGTCTATTGGTAGTGTGTTTCGTGCCTGCACCAAATAATAACAAATTAGATGGAAAAAATATTTAAAAATACAGATGTCAGTATTCTGAGGCTCTGAGCCCCATTTATTTTCCTCGCGGACGGCAAGAAAAGTCCGACATTATACGATAAAACAAACAAACAATAATCGTGGCTTGATATTGAGTAAGAAGATGTTTTTATGAACCACACAGCTTCCGGTCTTCCGAGACCCAACCGGACAAAAAGACGTGGTGCAGGCACGAAACATACTACCAATAGAATTGCTTTTAAAATCGTTCTGTGTGACACGAAAAAAAGGGGAAAATCTTGTTGGTGAACACGAATCAATAGATTAAATTAATTTCGTGACTATAACACAAAATGCCGTGAGACTGGGTTGTAATAACTGTGCAATACCTGGCTGCCAAATCCTCAGAATGCTTCTTGGTTAATATTAAGCTATCTTTGGCTCTTTTCTTGCTCTAACAAATGCAAATGTCCCCTCTGTGGGACAAATAAAGGTATTCTAATTCTGATTCTTCGAGCTAAATGATAACATGCCCACAAAGTCCATCCATCCATCCATCTTCTCCCGCTTATCCGTGGTCGGGTCTCGTGGGTAGCAGTTCCAGCAGAGAGCCCCAAACGTTATTTTCCCTGGCGACATCAACCAGCTCTGACTGGGGGATCCCAAGGTGCTCCCAGGTCAGCGAAGAGATATAATCCCTCCACCTGGTCCTAGGTCTACCCCTTGGTCTCCTCCCAGCTGGAAGTGCCTGGAACACCTCCCTAGGGAGGCGCCCAGGTGGCATCCTAACTAGGTGCCCGAACCACCACAACTGGCTCCTTTCGACGCAAAGGAGGAGCGGCTCAACTCCGAGTCCCTCCCGGATGACTGAACTTCTCACCTTATCCCTAAGGGAGACACCAGCCACCCTGCGGAGGAAACCCATCTCGACCGCTTGTATCCACGATCTCGTTCTTTCGGTCATGACCCATCCTTCATGACCATAGGTGAGGGTAGGAACGAAAATGGCCCGGTAGACAGAGAGCTTTGCCTTCTGGCTCAGCTCCCTTTTCGTCACAACGGTGCGGTAAAGCGACTGCAGTACCGCTCCCGCTGCTCCGATTCTCCGGCCCATCTCACGCTCCATTGTTCCCTCACTCGAGAACAAGACCCCGAGATACTTGAACTCCTTCACTTGGGGTAAGGACTCATTCCCTACTTGGAGTGGACAGTCCATCGGTTTCCTGCTGAGAACCATGGCCTCAGATTTGGAGGTGCTGATCCTCATCCCAGCCGCTTCACACTCGGTTGCGAACCGATCCAGTGAGTGCTGAAGGTCGCAGACCGATGAAGCCATGCCCACAAAGTAAAACAGTTAAATGTGAAGCAGTTGTAAAGATTAGGCTACCATGTTCCCGATTTAAAAGTAGCTCGTTAGCATGCTCAGACTAAAACGTATAGCTGTTTGAGTGTAGCTAAAGCTCGTGGGAATTAATTTAACATGTGTTAATCACAAATACAAATATCGAACAAGTTAACATTATGACCTGATAGTAAGTAAATAGTGATAACATTTGACCTTGAACGGGACGTGTGTGTGTAACAGCTTTGCGAAAAAACATTGAGTCATGCAGCTTTAACAACTTACACAAGTTTTTCCAAAGTGTAATCATATCTTGAAGTGAAAAAGTTGAACTGACAGAGTTATGGGACCACATCCCATAAATGTGGTATTGATCAGTGTCTGACGTTGGACTCTACAGCTCCACCTGAGCCAACACTCTCCCCTTAACAAGCTGCGTTATGGGCTCTCACTCAATCAAAATGCCCTGCCCCAAAAGGTGAATGACATGAAGCATTCGCAAATCACTTATTTTTTACAGTTGGACAGAAAGAGACAAATCAATTTATAGAATGGCTCTCTGTTGGGGAGACATTTTTGAAGTGAACGATATTGAACGGGTTACAAAGCTCAAGCTCGCCAAGACATACATATTTTATGATGTATTTATTTCAACAAGGACCATGCATACAAATACATTCATCTCAGAAAAGGGAAGGAATGAATTATACCAGATCTGCAGTCCTTATAGGTAGATAACAATCAACACACGCTAACAAATCACACACACAATTATAAAACATGATTTAAGTACAGGTCAATAAAATAATACAGTTAAAATATAATATTATAATACAGTTAACATTGAAAAAGTCAGATTACAGTCTAATTAATGTTGGCATGACTGGTTGCTTAATATCAATTGTTTTACACCATAAGAGAAGTACAGGTTTGAAAGGTCACCTATTATCCAAAACCCTCTTCAACATGTCTCTTCTACATCAACACGTGTCCCCTCTTCTTCACGTCTCGTCTACATCAATATGTGTCCCCTCTTCTTCACGTCTCTTCTACATCAACATGTGTCCCCTCTTCTCCATGTCTCTTCTACATCAACATGTGTCCCCTCTTCTTCATGTCTCTTCTACATCAACATGTGTCCCCTCTTCTTCATGTCTCTTCTACATCAACATGTGTCCCCTCTTCTCCATGTCTCTTCTAACATCAACATGTGTCCCCTCTTCTTCATGTCTCTTCTACATCAACATGTGTCCCCTCTTCTCCATGTCTCCTCTACATCAACATGTGTCCCCTCTTCTCCATGTCTCTTCTACATCAACATGTGTCCCCTCTTCTTCATGTCTATTCTACATCAACATGTGTCCCCTCTTCTCCATGTTTCTTCTACATCAACATGTGTCACCTCTTCTTCATCTCTCTTCTACATCAAGATGTGTCCCCTCTTCTTCATCTCTCTTCTACATCAACATGTGTCCCCTCTTCTCCATGTTTCTTCTACATCAACATGTGTCACCTCTTCTTCATCTCTCTTCTACATCAACATGTGTCCCCTCTTCTCCATGTCTCTTCTACATCACCATGTGTCCCCTCTTCTCCATGTCTCTTCTACATCAACATGTGTCCCCTCTTCTCCATGTCTCTTCTACATCAACATGTGTCCCCTCTTCTCCATGTCTCTTCTACATCAACATGTGTCCCCTCTTCTCCATGTTTCTTCTACATCAACATGTGTCACCTCTTCTTCATCTCTCTTCTACATCAAGATGTGTCCCCTCTTCTTCATCTCTCTTCTACATCAGCATGTGTCCCCTCTTCTTCATGTCTCTTCTACATCAACACGTGTCCCCTCTTCTTCATGTCTCTTCTACATCAACATGTGTCCCCTCTTCTCCATGTCTCTTCTACATCAACATGTGTCCCCTCTTCTTCATGTCTCTTCTACATCAACATGTGTCCCCTCTTCTCCATGTTTCTTCTACATCAAGATGTGTCCCCTCTTCTTCATCTCTCTTCTACATCAACATGTGTCCCCTCTTCTTCATGTCTCTTCTACATCAACATGTGTCCTCTCTTCTTCATGTCTCTTCTACATCAAGATGTGTCCCCTCTTCTTCATCTCTCTTCTACATCAGCATGTGTCCCCTCTTCTTCATGTCTCTTCTACATCAACATGTCCCCTCTTCTTCATGTCTCTCTACATCAAACATGTGTCCCTCTTCTTCACGTCTCTTCTACATCAACATGTGTCCCTCTTCTCCATGTCTCTTCTACATCAACACGTGTCCCCTCTTCTTCATGTCTCTTCTACGTCAACATGTGTCCCCTCTTCTTCATGTCTCTTCTACATCAAACATGTGTCCCCTCTTCTCCATGTTTCTTCTACATCAACATGTGTCACCTCTTTTCATCTCTCTTCTACATCAACATGTGTCCCCTCTTCTCCATGCTCTTCTACATCAACATGTGTCCCTCTTCTCCATGTCTCTTCTACATCACATGTGTCCCCTCTTCTCCATGTCTCTTCTACATCAACATGGTCCTCTTCTCCATGTCTCTTCTACACTCAACATGTGTCCCTCTTCTCCATGTTCTTCTTACTCAACATGTGTCCCTCTTCTTCATCTATCTCTACATCAAGATGTGTCCCCTCTTCTTCATCTCTCTTCTACATCAGCATGTGTCCCTCTTCTCATGTACTCTTCTACATCAACACGTGTCCCTCTTCTTCATGTCTCTTCTACATCAACATGTGTCCCTCTTCTCCATGTCTCTTTAACATCAACATGTGTCCCCTCTTCTCCATGTTTTCTTTCTACATCAAGATGTGTCCCTCTTCTTCATCTCTCTTCTACATCAACATGTGTCCCCTCTCTTCATGTCTCTTCTACATCAACATGTGTCCTCTCTTCTTCATGTCTCTTCTACATCAAGATGTGTCCCCTCTTCTTCATCTCTCTTCTACATCAGCATGTGTCCCCTCTTCTTCATGTCTCTTCTACATCAACACATGTCCCCTCTTCTTCATGTCTCTTCTACATCAACATGTGTCCCCTCTTCTTCACGTCTCTTCTACATCAACATGTGTCCCTCTTCTCCATTCTCTCTACATCAACACGTGTCCCCTTCTTATCCAGTCTCTTCTACATCAACATGTGTCCCCTCTTCTTCACGTCTCTTCTACGTCAACATGTGTCCCCTTCTTCATGTTCTCTTACATCAACATGTGTCCCCTCTTCTCATGTCTCTTCTACATCAGCATGTGTCCCCTCTTCTTCATGTTCTTCTACATCAACATGTTCCCCCTTCTTCATGTCTCTTCTACATCAACATGTGTC